>NC_090652.1:32131838-32141838 GCF_040937935.1 Hyperolius riggenbachi
AGCACATGTGTATTTGGCAGCAGATGTAGAAGCCCAAAGTTCTTCTGGTTTGCTAATTTGAGTGGAGGACTTACATTGTAGACATTTTGTAGCTTTTGCTGTTCTTTTGCAGGATCCTTTAAAATACGTATGGAAAGAAAAAACAAATTTACTTTGAATATGTGAAGAAAAGAACACTTCAGAAATGTGGTTGCTTGGAGGGAGCATGTGAACTTTCACCAAGTTACTACGATTCTGCAGCATAACAGGATATTTTGATTAACGTAGTTCTCTTTATTACTGCCTTGAGAGTATTGGTTTATGTAAAGAGTTTAGAGAAAGAGCAAAGAGCTAGATCATGTCAAGGGGGCACTCGAATTTTTGAACCAAGGACCTCTCGATCTGCAGTCGAATGCTCTACCACTGAGCTATACCCCCACGCTCTGTTCACCTTTTCTGACCATTTTAAATAGTTTCTCTCATGTAGTCCATGAAAGCATTTCAAGCGTTAACTTGGAGTTTGTTAAGGTTGGACAGAGTTAAATGATAACTCTTAGAGACTAGAGATGGTCAATGAGACAGTAATAAATCCAGGTTGCATGCAAATTGAATTAATATTGTAGGCAGCTTGGAAATGCGTTAATCGTCAGGAAGTGTATTTGAATGTCCCACTTCCATGACGCTCACAATTTGCATAATAATCTGCATGAAAGCTAGAATGATGAGCATGTTACGGACCATGGCCGCAAGAGACACTTTCGTCAGACCCAGAAACTTCTCATTCTGCAGTTGCCATTTCTGCCACTGCATTAGACCCCAGCACATGTGTATTTGGCAGCAGATGTAGAAGCCCAAAGTTCTTCTGCTTTCTAATTTGAGTGGAGGACTTACATTGTAGACATTTTGTAGCTTTTGCTGTTTTTTTGCAGGATCCTTTAAAATACGTATGGAAAGAAAAACCAAATTTACTTTGGATATGTAAAGAAAAGAACACTTCAGATATGTGGTTGCTTGGAGGGAGCATGTGAACTTTCACCAAGTTACTACGATTCTGCAGCATAACAGGATATTTTGATTATTGTAGTTCTCTTTATTACTGCCTTGAGAGTATTGGTTTATGTAAAGAGATTAGAGAAAGAGCAAAGAGCTAGATCATATCAAAGGGGCACTCGGATTTGAACCAAGGACCTCTCGAACTGCAGTCGAATGCTCTACCACTGAGCTATACCCCCACGCTCTGTTCAGCTTTTCTGACCATTTTAAATAGTTTCTCTCATGTAGTCCATGAAAACATTTCAAGCGTTAACTTGGAGTTTGTTAAGGTTGGACAGAGTTAAATGATAACTCTTAGAGACTAGAGATGGTCAATGAGACAGTAATAAATCCAGGTTGCATGCAAATTGAATTAATATTGTAGGCAGCTTGGAAATGCGTTAATCGTCAGGAAGTGCATTAGACCCCAGCACATGTGTATTTGGCAGCAGATGTAGAAGCCCAAAGTTCTTCTGCTTTGCTAATTTGAGTGGAGGACTTACATTGTAGACATTTTGTAGCTTTTGCTGTTCTTTTGCAGGATCCTTTAAAATACGTATGGAAAGAAAAAACAAATTTACTTTGAATATGTAAAGAAAAGAACACTTCAGAAATGTGGTTGCTTGGAGGGAGCATGTGAACTTTCACCAAGTTACTACGATTCTGCAGCATAACGGGATATTTTGATTAACGTAGTTCTCTTTATTACTGCCTTGAGAGTATTGGTTTATGTAAAGAGTTTAGAGAAAGAGCAAAGAGCTAGATCATGTCAAGGGGGCACTCGGATTTGAACCAAGGACCTCTCGATCTGCAGTCGAATGCTCTACCACTGAGCTATTCCCCCCACGCTCTGTTCAGCTTTTCTGACCATTTTAAATAGTTTCTCTCATGTAGTCCATGAAAGCATTTCAAGCGTTAACTTGGAGTTTGTTAAGGTTGGACAGAGTTAAATGATAACTCTTAGAGACTAGAGATGGTCAATGAGACAGTAATAAATCCAGGTTGCATGCAAATTGAATTAATATTGTAGGCAGCTTGGAAATGCGTTAATCGTCAGGAAGTGCATTAGACCCCAGCACATGTGTATTTGGCAGCAGATGTAGAAGCCCAAAGTTCTTCTGCTTTGCTAATTTGAGTGGAGGACTTACATTGTAGACATTTTGTAGCTTTTGCTGTTCTTTTGCAGGATCCTTTAAAATACGTATGGAAAGAAAAAACAAATTTACTTTGGCTATGTAAAGAAAAGAACACTTCAGAAATGTGGCTGCTTGGAGGGAGCATGTGAACTTTCACCAAGTTACTACGATTCTGCAGCATAACGGGATATTTTGATTAACGTAGTTCTCTTTATTACTGCCTTGAGAGTATTGGTTTATGTAAAGAGTTTAGAGAAAGAGCAAAGAGCTAGATCATATCAAGGGGGCACTCGGATTTTAACCAAGGACCTCTCGATCTGCAGTCGAATGCTCTACCACTGAGCTATACCCCCACGCTCTGTTCATCTTTTCTGACCATTTTAAATAGTTTCTCTCATGTAGTCCATGAAAGCATTTCAAGCGTTAACTTGGAGTTTGTTAAGGTTGGACAGAGTTAAATGATAACTCTTAGAGACTAGAGATGGTCAATGAGACAGTAATAAATCCAGGTTGCATGCAAATTGAATTAATATTGTAGGCAGCTTGGAAATGCGTTAATCGTCAGGAAGTGTATTTGAATGTCCCACTTCCATGACGCTCACAATTTGCATAATAATCTGCATGAAAGCTAGAATGATGAGCATGTTACAGACCATGGCCGCAAGAGACACTTTCGTCAGACCCAGAAACTTCTCATTCTGCAGTTGCCATTTCTGCCACTGCATTAGACCCCAGCACATGTGTATTTGGCAGCAGATGTAGAAGCCAAAAGTTCTTCTGTTTTGCTAATTTGAGTGGAGGACTTACATTGTAGACATTTTGTAGCTTTTGCTGTTCTTTTGCAGGATCCTTTAAAATACGTATGGAAAGAAAAACCAAATTTACTTTGGATATGTAAAGAAAAGAACACTTCAGATATGTGGTTGCTTGGAGGGAGCATGTGAACTTTCACCAAGTTACTACGATTCTGCAGCATAACGGGATATTTTGATTATTGTAGTTCTCTTTATTACTGCCTTGAGAGTATTGGTTTATGTAAAGAGATTAGAGAAAGAGCAAAAAGCTAGATCATGTCAAGGGGGCACTCGGATTTGAACCAAGGACCTCTCGGTCTGCAGTCGAATGCTCTACCACTGAGCTATACCCCCACACTCTGTACAGCTTTTCTGACCATTTTAAATAGTTTCTCTCATGTAGTCCATGAAAACATTTCAAGCGTTAACTTGGAGTTTGTTAAGGTTGGACAGAGTTAAATGATAACTCTTAGAGACTAGAGATGGTCAATGAGACAGTAATAAATCCAGGTTGCATGCAAATTGAATTAATATTGTAGGCAGCTTGGAAATGCGTTAATCGTCAGGAAGTGCATTAGACCCCAGCACATGTGTATTTGGCAGCAGATGTAGAAGCCCAAAGTTCTTCTGCTTTGCTAATTTGAGTGGAGGACTTACATTGTAGACATTTTGTAGCTTTTGCTGTTCTTTTGCAGGATCCTTTAAAATACGTATGGAAAGAAAAAACAAATTTACTTTGGATATGTAAAGAACAGAACACTTCAGAAATGTGGTTGCTTGGAGGGAGCATGTGAACTTTCACCAAGTTACTACGATTCTGCAGCATAACGGGATATTTTGATTAACGTAGTTCTCTTTATTACTGCCTTGAGAGTATTGGTTTATGTAAAGAGTTTAGAGAAAGAGCAAAGAGCTAGATCATGTCAAGGGGGCACTCGGATTTGAACCAAGGACCTCTCGATCTGCAGTCGAATGCTCTACCACTGAGCTGTACCCCCACACTCTGTTCAGCTTTTCTGACCATTTTAAATAGTTTCTCTCATGTAGTCCATGAAAGCATTTCAAGCGTTAACTTGGAGTTTGTTAAGGTTGGACAGAGTTAAATGATAACTCTTAGAGACTAGAGATGGTCAATGAGACAGTAATAAATCCAGGTTGCATGCAAATTGAATTAATATTGTAGGCAGCTTGGAAATGCGTTAATCGTCAGGAAGTGTATTTGAATGTCCCACTTCCATGACGCTCACAATTTGCATAATAATCTGCATGAAAGCTAGAATGATGAGCATGTTACGGACCATGGCCGCAAGAGACACTTTCGTCAGACCCAGAAACTTCTCATTCTGCAGTTGCCATTTTTGCCACTGCATTAGACCCCAGCACATGTGTATTTGGCAGCAGATGTAGAAGCCCAAAGTTCTTCTGCTTTGCTAATTTGAGTGGAGGACTTACATTGTAGACATTTTGTAGCTTTTGCTGTTCATTTGCAGGATCCTTTAAAATACGTATGGAAAGAAAAACCAAATTTACTTTGGATATGTAAAGAAAAGAACACTTCAGAAATGTGGTTGCTTGGAGGGAGCATGTGAACTTTCACCAAGCTACTACGATTCTGCAGCATAACGGGATATTTTGATTATTGTAGTTCTCTTTATTACTGCCTTGAGAGTATTGGTTTATGTAAAGAGATTAGAGAAAGAGCAAAGAGCTAGATCATGTCAAGGGGGCACTCGGATTTGAACCAAGGACCTCTCGATCTGCAGTCGAATGCTCTACCACTGAGCTATACCCCCACGCTCTGTTCAGCTTTTCTGACCATTTTAAATAGTTTCTCTCATGTAGTCCATGAAAGCATTTAAAGCGTTAACTTGGAGTTTGTTAAGGTTGGACAGAGTTAAATGATAACTCTTAGAGACTAGAGATGGTCAATGAGACAGTAATAAATCCAGGTTGCATGCAAATTGAATTAATATTGTAGGCAGCTTGGAAATGCGTTAATCGTCAGGAAGTGCATTAGACCCCAGCACATGTGTATTTGGCAGCAGATGTAGAAGCCCAAAGTTCTTCTGCTTTGCTAATTTGAGTGGAGGACTTACATTGTAGACATTTTGTAGCTTTTGCTGTTCTTTTGCAGGATCCTTTAAAATACGTATGGAAAGAAAAAACAAATTTACTTTGGATATGTAAAGAAAAGAACACTTCAGAAATGTGGTTGCTTGGAGGGAGCATGTGAACTTTCACCAAGTTACTACGATTCTGCAGCATAACGGGATATTTTGATTATTGTAGTTCTCTTTATTACTGCCTTGAGAGTATTGGTTTATGTAAAGAGATTAGAGAAAGAGCAAAGAGCTAGATCAAGTCAAGGGGGCACTCGGATTTGAACCAAGGACCTCTTGATCTGCAGTCGAATGCTCTACCACTGAGCTATACCCCCACACTCTGTTCTGCTTTTCTGACCATTTTAAATAGTTTCTCTTATGTAGTCCATGAAAACATTTCAAGCGTTAACTTGGAGTTTGTTAAGGTTGGACGGAGTTAAATGATAACTCTAGAGACTAGAGATGGTCAATGAGACAGTAATAAATCCAGGTTGCATGCAAATTGAATTAATATTGTAGGCAGCTTGGAAATGCGTTAATCGTCAGGAAGTGTATTTGAATGTCCCACTTCCATGACGCTCACAATTTGCATAATAATCTGCATGAAAGCTAGAATGATGAGCATGTTACGGACCATGGCCGCAAGAGACACTTTCGTCAGACCCAGAAACTTCTCATTCTGCAGTTGCCATTTCTGCCACTGCATTAGACCCCAGCACATGTGTATTTGGCAGCAGATGTAGAAGCCCAAAGTTCTTCTGCTTTGCTAATTTGAGTGGAGGTCTTACATTGTAGACATTTTGTAGCTTTTGCTGTTCTTTTGCAGGATCCTTTAAAATACGTATGGAAAGAAAAACCAAATTTACTTTGGATATGTAAAGAAAAGAACACTTCAGATATGTGGTTGCTTGGAGGGAGCATGTGAACTTTCACCAAGTTACTACGATTCTGCCGCATAACGGGATATTTTGATTATTGTAGTTCTCTTTATTACTGCCTTGAGAGTATTGGTTTATGTAAAGAGATTAGAGAAAGAGCAAAGAGCTAGATCATATCAAGGGGGCACTCGGATTTGAACCAAGGACCTCTCGATCTGCAGTCGAATGCTCTACCACTGAGCTATACCCCCACGCTCTGTTCAGCTTTTCTGACCATTTTAAATAGTTTCTCTCATGTAGTCCATGAAAACATTTCAAGCGTTAACTTGGAGTTTGTTAAGGTTGGACAGAGTTAAATGATAACTCTTAGAGACTAGAGATGGTCAATGAGACAGTAATAAATCCAGGTTGCATGCAAATTGAATTAATATTGTAAGCAGCTTGGAAATGCATTAATCGTCAGGAAGTGTATTTGAATGTCCCACTTCCATGACGCTCACAATTTGCATAATAATCTGCATGAAAGCTAGAATGATGAGCATGTTACGGACCATGGCCGCAAGAGACACTTTCGTCAGACCCAGAAACTTCTCATTCTGCAGTTGCCATTTCTGCCACTGCATTAGCCCCCAGCACATGTGTATTTGGCAGCAGATGTAGAAGCCCAAAGTTCTTCTGCTTTGCTAATTTGAGTGGAGGACTTACATTGTACACATTTTGTAGCTTTTGCTGTTCATTTGCAGGATCCTTTAAAATACGTATGGAAAGAAAAAACAAATTTACTTTGTATATTCAAATTTACTTTGAATATTCAAATTTACTTTGAATATGTAAAGAAAAGAACACTTCAGAAATGTGGAGCATGTGAACTTTCACCAAGTTACTACGATTCTGCAGCATAACGGGATATTTTGATTAACGTAGTTCTCTTTATTACTGCCTTATGAGTATTGGTTTATTTAAAGAGTTTAGAGAAAGAGCAAAGAGCTAGATCATGTCAAGGGGGCACTCAGATTTGAACCAAGGACCTCTCGATCTGCAGTCGAATGCTCTACCACTGAGCTATACCCCCACGCTCTGTTCAGCTTTTCTGACCATTTTAAATAGTTTCTCTCATGTAGTCCATGAAAGCATTTCAAGCGTTAACTTGGAGTTTGTTAAGGTTGGACAGAGTTAAATGATAACTCTTAGAGACTAGAGATGGTCAATGAGACAGTAATAAATCCAGGTTGCATGCAAATTGAATTAATATTGTAGGCAGCTTGGAAATGCGTTAATCGTCAGGAAGTGCATTAGACCCCAGCACATGTGTATTTGGCAGCAGATGTAGAAGCCCAAAGTTCTTCTGCTTTGCTAATTTGAGTGGAGGACTTACATTGTAGACATTTTGTAGCTTTTGCTGTTCTTTTGCAGGATCCTTTAAAATACGTATGGAAAGAAAAAACAAATTTACTTTGGCTATGTAAAGAAAAGAACACTTCAGAAATGTGGCTGCTTGGAGGGAGCATGTGAACTTTCACCAAGTTACTACGATTCTGCAGCATAACGGGATATTTTGATTAACGTAGTTCTCTTTATTACTGCCTTGAGAGTATTGGTTTATGTAAAGAGTTTAGAGAAAGAGCAAAGAGCTAGATCATAGCAAGGGGGCACTCGGATTTGAACCAAGGACCTCTTGATCTGCAGTCAAATGCTCTACCACTGAGCTATACCCCCACGCTCTGTTCACTTTTTCTGACCATTTTAAATAGTTTCTCTCATGTAGTCCATGAAAGCATTTCAAGCGTTAACTTGGAGTTTGTTAAGGTTGGACAGAGTTAAATGATAACTCTTAGAGACTAGAGATGGTCAATGAGACAGTAATAAATCCAGGTTGCATGCAAATTGAATTAATATTGTAGGCAGCTTGGAAATGCGTTAATCGTCAGGAAGTGTATTTGAATGTCCCACTTCCATGACGCTCACAATTTGCATAATAATCTGCATGGAAGCTAGAATGATGAGCATGTTACAGACCATGGCCGCAAGAGACACTTTCGTCAGACCCAGAAACTTCTCATTCTGCAGTTGCCATTTCTGCCACTGCATTAGACCCCAGCACATGTGTAATTGGCAGCAGATGTAGAAGCCAAAAGTTCTTCTGTTTTGCTAATTTGAGTGGAGGACTTACATTGTAGACATTTTGTAGCTTTTGCTGTTCTTTTGCAGGATCCTTTAAAATACGTATGGAAAGAAAAACCAAATTTACTTTGGATATGTAAAGAAAAGAACACTTCAGATATGTGGTTGCTTGGAGGGAGCATGTGAACTTTCACCAAGTTACTACGATTCTGCAGCATAACGGGATATTTTGATTATTGTAGTTCTCTTTATTACTGCCTTGAGAGTATTGGTTTATGTAAAGAGATTAGAGAAAGAGCAAAAAGCTAGATCATGTCAAGGGGGCACTCGGATTTGAACCAAGGACCTCTCGGTCTGCAGTCGAATGCTCTACCACTGAGCTATACCCCCACACTCTGTACAGCTTTTCTGACCATTTTAAATAGTTTCTCTCATGTAGTCCATGAAAACATTTCAAGCGTTAACTTGGAGTTTGTTAAGGTTGGACAGAGTTAAATGATAACTCTTAGAGACTAGAGATGGTCAATGAGACAGTAATAAATCCAGGTTGCATGCAAATTGAATTAATATTGTAGGCAGCTTGGAAATGCGTTAATCGTCAGGAAGTGCATTAGACCCCAGCACATGTGTATTTGGCAGCAGATGTAGAAGCCCAAAGTTCTTCTGCTTTGCTAATTTGAGTTCTTTTGCAGGATCCTTTAAAATACGTATGGAAAGAAAAAACAAATTTACTTTGAATATGTAAAGAAAAGAACACTTCAGAAATGTGGTTGCTTGGAGGGAGCATGTGAACTTTCACCAAGTTACTACGATTCTGCAGCATAACGGGATATTTTGATTAACGTAGTTCTCTTTATTACTGCCTTGAGAGTATTGGTTTATGTAAAGAGTTTAGAGAAAGAGCAAAGAGCTAGATCATGTCAAGGGGGCACTCGGATTTGAACCAAGGTCCTCTCGATCTGCAGTCGAATGCTCTACCACTGAGCTATACCCCCACGCTCTGTTCAGCTTGTCTGACCATTTTAAATAGTTTCTCTCATGTAGTCCATGAAAGCATTTCAAGCGTTAACTTGGAGTTTGTTAAGGTTGGACAGAGTTAAATGATAACTCTTAGAGACTAGAGATGGTCAATGAGACAGTAATAAATCCAGGTTGCATGCAAATTGAATTAATATTGTAGGCAGCTTGGAAATGCGTTAATCGTCAGGAAGTGCATTAGACCCCAGCACATGTGTATTTGGCAGCAGATGTAGAAGCCCAAAGTTCTTCTGCTTTGCTAATTTGAGTGGAGGACTTACATTGTAGACATTTTGTAGCTTTTGCTGTTCTTTTGCAGGATCCTTTAAAATACGTATGGAAAGAAAAAACAAATTTACTTTGGCTATGTAAAGAAAAGAACACTTCAGAAATGTGGCTGCTTGGAGGGAGCATGTGAACTTTCACCAAGTTACTACGATTCTGCAGCATAACGGGATATTTTGATTAACGTAGTTCTCTTTATTACTGCCTTGAGAGTATTGGTTTATGTAAAGAGTTTAGAGAAAGAGCAAAGAGCTAGATCATATCAAGGGGGCACTCAGATTTGAACCAAGGACCTCTTGATCTGCAGTCGAATGCTCTACCACTGAGCTATACCCCCACGCTCTGTTCACCTTTTCTGACCATTTTAAATAGTTTCTCTCATGTAGTCCATGAAAGCATTTCAAGCGTTAACTTGGAGTTTGTTAAGGTTGGACAGAGTTAAATGATAACTCTTAGAGACTAGAGATGGTCAATGAGACAGTAATAAATCCAGGTTGCATGCAAATTGAATTAATATTGTAGGCAGCTTGGAAATGCGTTAATCGTCAGGAAGTGTATTTGACTGTCCCACTTCCATGACGCTCACAAATTGCATAATAATCTGCATGAAAGCTAGAATGATGAGCATGTTACAGGCCATGGCCGCAAGAGACACT
>NC_090652.1:32144338-32149338 GCF_040937935.1 Hyperolius riggenbachi
GTCAATGAGACCGTAATAAATCCAGGTTGCATGCAAATTGAATTAATATTGTAGGCAGCTTGGAAATGCGTTAATCGTCAGGAAGTGTATTTGAATGTCCCACTTCCATGACGCTCACAAATTGCATAATAATCTGCATGAAAGCTAGAATGATGAGCATGTTACAGGCCATGGCCGCAAGAGACACTTTCGTCAGACCCAGAAACTTCTCATTCTGCAGTTGCCATTTCTGCCACTGCATTAGACCCCAGCACATGTGTATTTGGCAGCAGATGTAGAAGCCAAAAGTTCTTCTGTTTTGCTAATTTGAGTGGAGGACTTACATTGTAGACATTTTGTAGCTTTTGCTGTTCTTTTGCAGGATCCTTTAAAATACGTATGGAAAGAAAAAACAAATTTACTTTGGATATGTAAAGAAAAGAACACTTCAGATATGTGGTTGCTTGGAGGGAGCATGTGAACTTTCACCAAGTTACTACGATTCTGCAGCATAACGGGATATTTTGATTATTGTAGTTCTCTTTATTACTGCCTTGAGAGTATTGGTTTATGTAAAGAGATTAGAGAAAGAGCAAAAAGCTAGATCATGTCAAGGGGGCACTCGGATTTGAACCAAGGACCTCTCGATCTGCAGTCGAATGCTCTACCACTGAGCTATACCCCCACGCTCTGTTCAGCTTTTCTGACCATTTTAAATAGTTTCTCTCATGTAGTCCATGAAAACATTTCAAGCGTTAACTTGGAGTTTGTTAAGGTTGGACAGAGTTAAATGATAACTCTTAGAGACTAGAGATGGTCAATGAGACAGTAATAAATCCAGGTTGCATGCAAATTGAATTAATATTGTAGGCAGCTTGGAAATGCGTTAATCGTCAGGAAGTGCAATAGACCCCAGCACATGTGTATTTGGCAGCAGATGTAGAAGCCCAAAGTTCTTCTGCTTTGCTAATTTGAGTGGAGGACTTACATTGTAGACATTTTGTAGCTTTTGCTGTTCATTTGCAGGATCCTTTAAAATACGTATGGAAAGAAAAAACAAATTTACTTTGGATATGTAAAGAAAAGAACACTTCAGAAATGTGGTTGCTTGGAGGGAGCTTGTGAACTTTCACCAAGTTACTACGATTCTGCAGCATAACGGGATATTTTGATTATTGTAGTTCTCTTTATTACTGCCTTGAGAGTATTGGTTTATGTAAAGAGATTAGAGAAAGAGCAAAGAGCTAGATCATGTCAAGGGGGCACTCGGATTTGAACCAAGGACCTCTCGATCTGCAGTTGAATGCTCTACCACTGAGCTATACCCCCACGCTCTGTTCAGCTTTTCTGACCATTTTAAATAGTTTCTCTCATGTAGTCCATGAAAGCATTTCAAGCGTTAACTTGGAGTTTGTTAAGGTTGGACAGAGTTATATGATAACTCTTAGAGACTAGAGATGGTCAATGAGACAGTAATAAATCCAGGTTGCATGCAAATTGAATTAATATTGTAGGCAGCTTGGAAATGCGTTAATCGTCAGGAAGTGCATTAGACCCCAGCACATGTGTATTTGGCAGCAGATGTAGAAGCCCAAAGTTCTTCTGCTTTGCTAATTTGAGTGGAGGACTTACATTGTAGACATTTTGTAGCTTTTGCTGTTCATTTGCAGGATCCTTTAAAATACGTATGGAAAGAAAAACCAAATTTACTTTGGATATGTAAAGAAAAGAACACTTCAGAAATGTGGTTGCTTGGAGGGAGCATGTGAACTTTCACCAAGTTACTACGATTCTGCAGCATAACGGGATATTTTGATTAACGGAGTTCTCTTTATTACTGCCTTGAGAGTATTGGTTTATGTAAAGAGTTTAGAGAAAGAACAAAGAACTAGATCATGTCAAGGGGGCACTCGGATTTGAACCAATGACCTCTCGATCTGCAGTCGAATGCTCTACCACTGAGCTATACCCCCACGCTCTGTTCACCTTTTCTGACCATTTTAAATAGTTTCTCTCATGTAGTCCATGAAAGCATTTCAAGCGTTAACTTGGAGTTTGTTAAGGTTGGACAGAGTTAAATGATAACTCTTAGAGACTAGAGATGGTCAATGAGACAGTAATAAATCCAGGTTGCATGCAAATTGAATTAATATTGTAGGCAGCTTGGAAATGCGTTAATCATCAGGAAGTGTATTTGAATGTCCCACTTCCATGACGCTCACAATTTGCATAATAATCTGCATGAAAGCTAGAATGATGAGCATGTTACGGACCATGGCCGCAAGAGACACTTTCGTCAGACCCAGAAACTTCTCATTCTGCAGTTGCCATTTCTGCCACTGCATTAGACCCCAGCACATGTGTATTTGGCAGCAGATGTAGAAGCCCAAAGTTCTTCTGCTTTGCTAATTTGAGTGGAGGACTTACATTGTAGACATTTTGTAGCTTTTGCTGTTCTTTTGCAGGATCCTTTAAAATACGTATGGAAAGAAAAACCAAATTTACTTTGGATATGTAAAGAAAAGAACACTTCAGATATGTGGTTGCTTGGAGGGAGCATGTGAACTTTCACCAAGTTACTACGATTCTGCAGCATAACGGGATATTTTGATTATTGTAGTTCTCTTTATTACTGCCTTGAGAGTATTGGTTTATGTAAAGAGATTAGAGAAAGAGCAAAGAGCTAGATCATATCAAGGGGGCACTCGGATTTGAACCAAGGACCTCTCGATCTGCAGTCGAATGCTCTACCACTGAGCTATACCCCCACGCTCTGTTCACCTTTTCTGACCATTTTAAATAGTTTCTCTCATGTAGTTCATGAAAGCATTTCAAGCGTTAACTTGGAGTTTGTTAAGGTTGGACAGAGTTAAATGATAACTCTTAGAGACTAGAGATGGTCAATGAGGCAGTAATAAATCCAGGTTGCATGCAAATTGAATTAATATTGTAGGCAGCTTGGAAATGCGTTAATCGTCAGGAAGTGTATTTGAATGTCCCACTTCCATGACGCTCACAATTTGCATAATAATCTGCATGAAAGCTAGAATGATGAGCATGTTACGGACCATGGCCGCAAGAGACAGTTTCGTCAGACCCAGAAACTTCTCATTCTGCAGTTGCCATTTCTGCCACTGCATTAGACCCCAGCACATGTGTATTTGGCAGCAGATGTAGAAGCCAAAAGTTCTTCTGTTTTGCTAATTTGAGTGGAGGACTTACATTGTAGACATTTTGTAGCTTTTGCTGTTCTTTTGCAGGATCCTTTAAAATACGTATGGAAAGAAAAACCAAATTTACTTTGGATATGTAAAGAAAAGAACACTTCAGATATGTGGTTGCTTGGAGGGAGCATGTGAACTTTCACCAAGTTACTACGATTCTGCAGCATAACGGGATATTTTGATTATTGTAGTTCTCTTTATTACTGCCTTGAGAGTATTGGTTTATGTAAAGAGATTAGAGAAAGAGCAAAAAGCTAGATCATGTCAAGGGGGCACTCAGATTTGAACCAAGGACCTCTCGATCTGCAGTCGAATGCTCTACCACTGAGCTATACCCCCACGCTCTGTTCAGCTTTTCTGACCATTTTAAATAGTTTCTCTCATGTAGTCCATGAAAACATTTCAAGCGTTAACTTGGAGTTTGTTAAGGTTGGACAGAGTTAAATGATAACTCTTAGAGACTAGAGATGGTCAATGAGACAGTAATAAATCCAGGTTGCATGCAAATTGAATTAATATTGTAGGCAGCTTGGAAATGCGTTAATCGTCAGGAAGTGTATTTGAATGTCCCACTTCCATGACGCTCACAATTTGCATAATAATCTGCATGAAAGATAGAATGATTAGCATGTTACGGACCATGGCCGCAAGAGACTCTTTCGTCAGACCCAGAAACTTCTCATTCTGCAGTTGCCATTTCTGCCACTGCATTAGACCCCAGCACATGTGTATTTGGCAGCAGATGTAGAAGCCCAAAGTTCTTCTGCTTCGCTAATTTGAGTGGAGGACTTACATTGTAGACATTTTGTAGCTTTTGCTGTTCATTTGCAGGATCCTTTAAAATACGTATGGAAAGAAAAAACAAATTTACTTTGGCTATGTAAAGAAAAGAACACTTCAGAAATGTGGCTGCTTGGAGGGAGCATGTGAACTTTCACCAAGTTACTACGATTCTGCAGCATAACGGGATATTTTGATTAACGTAGTTCTCTTTATTACTGCCTTGAGAGTATTGGTTTATGTAAAGAGTTTAGAGAAAGAGCAAAGAGCTAGATCATGTCAAGGGGGCACTCGGATTTGAACCAAGGACCTCTCGATCTGCAGTCGAATGCTCTACCACTGAGCTATACCCCCACGCCATGTTCACCTTTTCTGACCATTTTAAATAGTTTCTCTCATGTAGTCCATGAAAGCATTTCAAGCGTTAACTTGGAGTTTGTTAAGGTTGGACAGAGTTAAATGATAACTCTTAGAGACTAGAGATGGTCAATGAAGCAGTAATAAATCCAGGTTGCATGCAAATTGAATTAATATTGTAGGCAGCTTGGAAATGCGTTAATCGTCAGGAAGTGTATTTGAATGTCCCACTTCCATGACGCTCACAATTTGCATAATAATCTGCATGAAAGCTAGAATGATGAGCATGTTACGGACCATGGCCGCAAGACACACTTTCGTCAGACCCAGAAACTTCTCATTCTGCAGTTGCCATTTCTGCCACTGCATTAGACCCCAGCACATGTGTATTTGGCAGCAGATGTAGAAGCCAAAAGTTCTTCTGTTTTGCTAATTTGAGTGGAGGACTTACATTGTAGACATTTTGTAGCTTTTGCTGTTCTTTTGCAGGATCCTTTAAAATACGTATGGAAAGAAAAACCAAATTTACTTTGGATATGTAAAGAAAAGAACACTTCAGATATGTGGTTGCTTGGAGGGAGCATGTGAACTTTCACCAAGTTACTACGATTCTGCAGCATAACGGGATATTTTGATTATTGTAGTTCTCTTTATTACTGC
>NC_090652.1:32161838-32179338 GCF_040937935.1 Hyperolius riggenbachi
AGTGCATTAGACCCCAGCACATGTGTATTTGGCAGCAGATGTAGAAGCCCAAAGTTCTTCTGCTTTGCTAATTTGAGTGGAGGACTTACATTGTAGACATTTTGTAGCTTTTGCTGTTCTTTTGCAGGATCCTTTAAAATACGTATGGAAAGAAAAAACAAATTTACTTTGAATATGTAGAGAAAAGAACACTTCAGAAATGTGGTTGCTTGGAGGGAGCATGTGAACTTTCACCAAGTTACTACGATTCTGCAGCATAACGGGATATTTTGATTAACGTAGTTCTCTTTATTACTGCCTTGAGAGTATTGGTTTATGTAAAGAGTTTAGAGAAAGAGCAAAGAGCTAGATCATATCAAGGGGGCACTCAGATTTGAACCAATGACCTCTCGATCTGCAGTCGAATGCTCTACCACTGAGCTATACCCCCACACTCTGTTCAGCTTTTCTGACCATTTTAAATAGTTTCTCTCATGTAGTCCATGAAAGCATTTCAAGCGTTAACTTGGAGTTTGTTAAGGTTGGACAGAGTTAAATGATAACTCTTAGAGACTAGAGATGGTCAATGAGACAGTAATAAATCCAGGTTGCATGCAAATTGAATTAATATTGTAGGCAGCTTGGAAATGCGTTAATCGTCAGGAAGTGTATTTGAATGTCCCACTTCCATGACGCTCACAATTTGCATAATAATCTGCATGAAAGATAGAATGATTAGCATGTTACGGACCATGGCCGCAAGAGACTCTTTCGTCAGACCCAGAAACTTCTCATTCTGCAGTTGCCATTTCTGCCACTGCATTAGACCCCAGCACATGTGTATTTGGCAGCAGATGTAGAAGCCAAAAGTTCTTCTGTTTTGCTAATTTGAGTGGAGAACTTACATTGTAGACATTTTGTAGCTTTTGCTGTTCTTTTGCAGGATCCTTTAAAATACGTATGGAAAGAAAAACCAAATTTACTTTGGATATGTAAAGAAAAGAACACTTCAGATATGTGGTTGCTTGGAGGGAGCATGTGAACTTTCACCAAGTTACTACGATTCTGCAGCATAACGGGATATTTTGATTATTGTAGTTCTCTTTATTACTGCCTTGAGAGTATTGGTTTATGTAAAGAGATTAGAGAAAGAGCAAAGAGCTAGATCATATCAAGGGGGCACTCGGATTTGAACCAAGGACCTCTCGATCTGCAGTCGAATGCTCTACCACTGAGCTATACCCCCACGCTCTGTTCAGCTTTTCTGACCATTTTAAATAGTTTCTCTCATGTAGTCCATGAAAACATTTCAAGCGTTAACTTGGAGTTTGTTAAGGTTGGACAGAGTTAAATGATAACTCTTAGAGACTAGAGATGGTCAATGAGACAGTAAGAAATCCAGGTTGCATGCAAATTGAATTAATATTGTAGGCAGCTTGGAAATGCGTTAATCATCAGGAAGTGCATTAGACCCCAGCACATGTGTATTTGGCAGCAGATGTAGAAGCCCAAAGTTCTTCTGCTTTGCTAATTTGAGTGGAGGACTTACATTGTAGACATTTTGTAGCTTTTGCTGTTCTTTTGCAGGATCCTTTAAAATACGTATGGAAAGAAAAAACAAATTTACTTTGAATATGTAAAGAAAAGAACACTTCAGAAATGTGGTTGCTTGGTTGAGCATGTGAACTTTCACCAAGTTACTACGATTCTGCAGCATAACGGGATATTTTGATTAACGTAGTTCTCTTTATTACTGCCTTGAGAGTATTGGTTTATGTAAAGAGTTTAGAGAAAGAGCAAAGAGCTAGATCATATCAAGGGGGCACTCGGATTTAAACCAATGACCTCTCGATCTGCAGTCGAATGCTCTACCACTGAGCTATACCCCCACACTCTGTTCAGCTTTTCTGACCATTTTAAATAGTTTCTCTCATGTAGTCCATGAAAGCATTTCAAGCGTTAACTTGGAGTTTGTTAAGGTTGGACAGAGTTAAATGATAACTCTTAGAGACTAGAGATGGTCAATGAGACAGTAATAAATCCAGGTTGCATGCAAATTGAATTAATATTGTAGGCAGCTTGGAAATGCGTTAATCGTCAGGAAGTGTATTTGAATGTCCCACTTCCATGACGCTCACAATTTGCATAATAATCTGCATGAAAGATAGAATGATTAGCATGTTACGGACCATGGCCGCAAGAGACTCTTTCGTCAGACCCAGAAACTTCTCATTCTGCAGTTGCCATTTCTGCCACTGCATTAGACCCCAGCACATGTGTATTTGGCAGCAGATGTAGAAGCCAAAAGTTCTTCTGTTTTGCTAATTTGAGTGGAGAACTTACATTGTAGACATTTTGTAGCTTTTGCTGTTCTTTTGCAGGATCCTTTAAAATACGTATGGAAAGAAAAACCAAATTTACTTTGGATATGTAAAGAAAAGAACACTTCAGATATGTGGTTGCTTGGAGGGAGCATGTGAACTTTCACCAAGTTACTACGATTCTGCAGCATAACGGGATATTTTGATTATTGTAGTTCTCTTTATTACTGCCTTGAGAGTATTGGTTTATGTAAAGAGATTAGAGAAAGAGCAAAGAGCTAGATCATATCAAGGGGGCACTCGGATTTGAACCAAGGACCTCTCGATCTGCAGTCGAATGCTCTACCACTGAGCTATACCCCCACGCTCTGTTCAGCTTTTCTGACCATTTTAAATAGTTTCTCTCATGAAGTCCATGAAAACATTTCAAGCGTTAACTTGGAGTTTGTTAAGGTTGGACAGAGTTAAATGATAACTCTTAGAGACTAGAGATGGTCAATGAGACAGTAATAAATCCAGGTTGCATGCAAATTGAATTAATATTGTAGGCAGCTTGGAAATGCGTTAATCGTCAGGAAGTGTATTTGAATGTCCCACTTCCATGACGCTCACAATTTGCATAATAATCTGCATGAAAGATAGAATGATTAGCATGTTACGGACCATGGCCGCAAGAGACTCTTTCGTCAGACCCAGAAACTTCTCATTCTGCAGTTGCCATTACTGCCACTGCATTAGACCCCAGCACATGTGTATTTGGCAGCAGATGTAGAAGCCCAAAGTTCTTCTGCTTTGCTAATTTGAGTGGAGGACTTACATTGTAGACATTTTGTAGCTTTTGCTGTTCATTTGCAGGATCCTTTAAAATACGTATCGAAAAAAAAAACAAATTTACTTTGGGTATGTAAAGAAAAGAACACTTCAGAAATGTGGTTGCTTGGAGGGAGCATGTGAAATGTCACCAAGTTACTACGATCCTGCAGCATAACGGGATATTTTGATTATTGTAGTTCTCTTTATTACTGCCTTGAGAGTATTGGTTTATGTAAAGAGATTAGAGAAAGAGCAAAGAACTAGATCATATCAAGGGGGCACTCGGATTTGAACCAAGGACCTCTCGATCTGCAGTCAAATGCTCTACCACTGAGCTATACCCCCACGTTCTGTTCAACTTTTCTGACCATTTTAAATAGTTTCTCTCATGTAGTCCATGAAAACATTTCAGGCGTTAACTTGGAGTTTGTTAAGGTTGGACAGAGTTAAATGATAACTCTTAGAGACTAGAGATGGTCAATGAGACAGTAAGAAATCCAGGTTGCATGCAAATTGAATTAATATTGTAGGCAGCTTGGAAATGCGTTAATCGTCAGGAAGTGCATTAGACCCCAGCACATGTGTATTTGGCAGCAGATGTAGAAGCCCAAAGTTCTTCTGCTTTGCTAATTTGAGTGGAGGACTTACATTGTAGACATTTTGTAGCTTTTGCTGTTCTTTTGCAGGATCCTTTAAAATACGTATGGAAAGAAAAAACAAATTTACTTTGAATATGTAAAGAAAAGAACACTTCAGAAATGTGGTTGCTTGGAGGGAGCATGTGAACTTTCACCAAGTTACTACGATTCTGCAGCATAACGGGATATTTTGATTAACGTAGTTCTCTTTATTACTGCCTTGAAAGTATTGGTTTATGTAAAGAGTTTAGAGAAAGAGCTAGATCATATCAAGGGGGCACTCGGATTTGAACCAATGACCTCTCGATCTGCAGTCGAATGCTCTACCACTGAGCTATACCCCCACACTCTGTTCAGCTTTTCTGACCATTTTAAATAGTTTCTCTCATGTAGTCCATGAAAGCATTTCAAGCGTTAACTTGGAGTTTGTTAAGGTTGGACAGAGTTAAATGATAACTCTTAGAGACTAGAGATGGTCAATGAGACAGTAATAAATCCAGGTTGCATGCAAATTGAATTAATATTGTAGGCAGCTTGGAAATGCGTTAATCGTCAGGAAGTGTATTTGAATGTCCCACTTCCATGACGCTCACAATTTGCATAATAATCTGCATGAAAGATAGAATGATTAGCATGTTACGGACCATGGCCGCAAGAGACTCTTTCGTCAGACCCAGAAACTTCTCATTCTGCAGTTGCCATTTCTGCCACTGCATTAGACCCCAGCACATGTGTATTTGGCAGCAGATGTAGAAGCCAAAAGTTCTTCTGTTTTGCTAATTTGAGTGGAGAACTTACATTGTAGACATTTTGTAGCTTTTGCTGTTCTTTTGCAGGATCCTTTAAAATACGTATGGAAAGAAAAACCAAATTTACTTTGGATATGTAAAGAAAAGAACACTTCAGATATGTGGTTGCTTGGAGGGAGCATGTGAACTTTCACCAAGTTACTACGATTCTGCAGCATAACGGGATATTTTGATTATTGTAGTTCTCTTTATTACTGCCTTGAGAGTATTGGTTTATGTAAAGAGATTAGAGAAAGAGCAAAGAGCTAGATCATATCAAGGGGGCACTCGGATTTGAACCAAGGACCTCTCGATCTGCAGTCGAATGCTCTACCACTGAGCTATACCCCCACGCTCTGTTCAGCTTTTCTGACCATTTTAAATAGTTTCTCTCATGTAGTCCATGAAAACATTTCAAGCGTTAACTTGGAGTTTGTTAAGGTTGGACAGAGTTAAATGATAACTCTTAGAGACTAGAGATGGTCAATGAGACAGTAAGAAATCCAGGTTGCATGCAAATTGAATTAATATTGTAGGCAGCTTGGAAATGTGTTAATCGTCAGGAAGTGCATTAGACCCCAGCACATGTGTATTTGGCAGCAGATGTAGAAGCCCAAAGTTCTTCTGCTTTGCTAATTTGAGTGGAGGACTTACATTGTAGACATTTTGTAGCTTTTGCTGTTCTTTTGCAGGATCCTTTAAAATACGTATGGAAAGAAAAAACAAATTTACTTTGAATATGTAAAGAAAAGAACACTTCAGAAATGTGGTTGCTTGGAGGGAGCATGTGAACTTTCACCAAGTTACTACGATTCTGCAGCATAACGGGATATTTTGATTAACGTAGTTCTCTTTATTACTGCCTTGAGAGTATTGGTTTATGTAAAGAGTTTAGAGAAAGAGCAAAGAGCTAGATCATATCAAGGGGGCACTCGGATTTGAACCAATGACCTCTCGATCTGCAGTCGAATGCTCTACCACTGAGCTATACCCCCACACTCTGTTCAGCTTTTCTGACCATTTTAAATAGTTTCTCTCATGTAGTCCATGAAAGCATTTCAAGCGTTAACTTGGAGTTTGTTAAGGTTGGACAGAGGTAAATGATAACTCTTAGAGACTAGAGATGGTCAATGAGACAGTAATAAATCCAGGTTGCATGCAAATTGAATTAATATTGTAGGCAGCTTGGAAATGCGTTAATCGTCAGGAAGTGTATTTGAATGTCCCACTTCCATGACGCTCACAATTTGCATAATAATCTGCATGAAAGATAGAATGATTAGCATGTTACGGACCATGGCCGCAAGAGACTCTTTCGTCAGACCCAGAAACTTCTCATTCTGCAGTTGCCATTTCTGCCACTGCATTAGACCCCAGCACATGTGTATTTGGCAGCAGATGTAGAAGCCAAAAGTTCTTCTGTTTTGCTAATTTGAGTGGAGAACTTACATTGTAGACATTTTGTAGCTTTTGCTGTTCTTTTGCAGGATCCTTTAAAATACGTATGGAAAGAAAAACCAAATTTACTTTGGATATGTAAAGAAAAGAACACTTCAGATATGTGGTTGCTTGGAGGGAGCATGTGAACTTTCACCAAGTTACTACGATTCTGCAGCATAACGGGATATTTTGATTATTGTAGTTCTCTTTATTACTGCCTTGAGAGTATTGGTTTATGTAAAGAGATTAGAGAAAGAGCAAAGAGCTAGATCATATCAAGGGGGCACTCGGATTTGAACCAAGGACCTCTCGATCTGCAGTCGAATGCTCTACCACTGAGCTATACCCCCACGCTCCGTTCAGCTTTTCTGACCATTTTAAATAGTTTCTCTCATGTAGTACATGAAAGCATTTCAAGCGTTAACTTGGAGTTTGTTAAGGTTGGACAGAGTTAAATGATAACTCTTAGAGACTAGAGATGGTCAATGAGACAGTAATAAATCCAGGTTGCATGCAAATTGAATTAATATTGTAGGCAGCTTGGAAATGCGTTAATCGTCAGGAAGTGCATTAGACCCCAGCACATGTGTATTTGGCAGCAGATGTAGAAGCCCAAAGTTCTTCTGCTTTGCTAATTTGAGTGGAGGACTTACATTGTAGACATTTTGTAGCTTTTGCTGTTCTTTTGCAGGATCCTTTAAAATACGTATGGAAAGAAAAAACAAATTTACTTTGAATATGTAAAGAAAAGAACACTTCAGAAATGTGGTTGCTTGGAGGGAGCATGTGAACTTTCACCAAGTTACTACGATTCTGCAGCATAACAGGATATTTTGATTAACGTAGTTCTCTTTATTACTGCCTTGAGAGTATTGGTTTATGTAAAGAGTTTAGAGAAAGAGCAAAGAGCTAGATCATATCAAGGGGGCACTCGGATTTGAACCAAGGACCTCTCGATCTGCAGTCGAATGCTCTACCACTGAGCTATACCCCCACGCTCTGTTTAGCTTTTCTGACCATTTTAAATAGTTTCTCTCATGTAGTCCATGAAAGCATTTCAAGCGTTAACTTGGAGTTTGTTAAGGTTGGACAGAGTTAAATGATAACTCTTAGAGACTAGAGATGGTCAATGAGACAGTAATAAATCCAGGTTGCATGCAAATTGAATTAATATTGTAGGCAGCTTGGAAATGCGTTAATCGTCAGGAAGTGCATTAGACCCCAGCACATGTGTATTTGGCAGCAGATGTAGAAGCCCAAAGTTCTTCTGCTTTGCTAATTTGAGTGGAGGACTTACATTGTAGACATTTTGTAGCTTTTGCTGTTCTTTTGCAGGATCCTTTAAAATACGTATGGAAAGAAAAAACAAATTTACTTTGAATATGTAAAGAAAAGAACACTTCAGAAATGTGGTTGCTTGGAGGGAGCATGTGAACTTTCACCAAGTTACTACGATTCTGCAGCATAACGGGATATTTTGATTAACGTAGTTCTCTTTATTACTGCCTTGAGAGTATTGGTTTATGTAAAGAGTTTAGAGAAAGAGCAAAGAGCTAGATCATGTCAAGGGGGCACTCAGATTTGAACCAAGGACCTCTCGATCTGCAGTCGAATGCTCTACCACTGAGCTATACCCCCACGCTCTGTTCAGCTTTTCTGACCATTTTAAATAGTTTCTCTCATGTAGTCCATGAAAGCATTTCAAGCGTTAACTTGGAGTTTGTTAAGGTTGGACAGAGTTAAATGATAACTCTTAGAGACTAGAGATGGTCAATGAGACAGTAATAAATCCAGGTTGCATGCAAATTGAATTAATATTGTAGGCAGCTTGGAAATGCGTTAATCGTCAGGAAGTGTATTTGAATGTCCCACTTCCATGACGCTCACAATTTGCATAATAATCTGCATGAAAGATAGAATGATTAGCATGTTACGGACCATGGCCGCAAGAGACTCTTTCGTCAGACCCAGAAACTTCTCATTCTGCAGTTGCCATTTCTGCCACTGCATTAGACCCCAGCACATGTGTATTTGGCAGCAGATGTAGAAGCCCAAAGTTCTTCTGCTTTGCTAATTTGAGTGGAGGACTTACATTGTAGACATTTTGTAGCTTTTGCTGTTCATTTGCAGGATCCTTTAAAATACGTATGGAAAGAAAAAACAAATTTACTTTGGCTATGTAAAGAAAAGAACACTTCAGAAATGTGGCTGCTTGGAGGGAGCATGTGAACTTTCACCAAGTTACTACGATTCTGCAGCATAACGGGATATTTTGATTAACGTAGTTCTCTTTATTACTGCCTTGAGAGTATTGGTTTATGTAAAGAGTTTAGAGAAAAAGCAAAGAGCTAGATCATGTCAAGGGGGCACTCGGATTTGAACCAAGGACCTCTCGATCTGCAGTCGAATGCTCTACCACTGAGCTATACCCCCACGCCCTGTTCACCTTTTCTGACCATTTTAAATAGTTTCTCTCATGTAGTCCATGAAAGCATTTCAAGCGTTAACTTGGAGTTTGTTAAGGTTGGACAGAGTTAAATGATAACTCTTAGAGACTAGAGATGGTCAATGAGGCAGTAATAAATCCAGGTTGCATGCAAATTGAATTAATATTGTAGGCAGCTTGGAAATGCGTTAATCGTCAGGAAGTGTATTTGAATGTCCCACTTCCATGACGCTCACAATTTGCATAATAATCTGCATGAAAGCTAGAATGATGAGCATGTTACGGACCATGGCCGCAAGACACAGTTTCGTCAGACCCAGAAACTTCTCATTCTGCAGTTGCCATTTCTGCCACTGCATTAGACCCCAGCACATGTGTATTTGGCAGCAGATGTAGAAGCCAAAAGTTCTTCTGTTTTGCTAATTTGAGTGGAGGACTTACATTGTAGACATTTTGTAGCTTTTGCTGTTCTTTTGCAGGATCCTTTAAAATACGTATGGAAAGAAAAACCAAATTTACTTTGGATATGTAAAGAAAAGAACACTTCAGATATGTGGTTGCTTGGAGGGAGCATGTGAACTTTCACCAAGTTACTACGATTCTGCAGCATAACGGGATATTTTGATTATTGTAGTTCTCTTTATTACTGCCTTGAGAGTATTGGTTTATGTAAAGAGATTAGAGAAAGAGCAAAAAGCTAGATCATGTCAAGGGGGCACTCAGATTTGAACCAAGGACCTCTCGATCTGCAGTCGAATGCTCTACCACTGAGCTATACCCCCACGCTCTGTTCAGCTTTTCTGACCATTTTAAATAGTTTCTCTCATGTAGTCCATGAAAACATTTCAAGCGTTAACTTGGAGTTTGTTAAGGTTGGACAGAGTTAAATGATAACTCTTAGAGACTAGAGATGGTCAATGAGACAGTAATAAATCCAGGTTGCATGCAAATTGAATTAATATTGTAGGCAGCTTGGAAATGCGTTAATCGTCAGGAAGTGTATTTGAATGTCCCACTTCCATGACGCTCACAATTTGCATAATAATCTGCATGAAAGATAGAATGATTAGCATGTTACGGACCATGGCCGCAAGAAACTCTTTCGTCAGACCCAGAAACTTCTCATTCTGCAGTTGCCATTACTGCCACTGCATTAGACCCCAGCACATGTGTATTTGGCAGCAGATGTAGAAGCCCAAAGTTCTTCTGCTTTGCTAATTTGAGTGGAGGACTTACATTGTAGACATTTTGTAGCTTTTGCTGTTCATTTGCAGGATCCTTTAAAATACGTATTGAAAAAAAAAACAAATTTACTTTGGGTATGTAAAGAAAAGAACACTTCAGAAATGTGGTTGCTTGGAGGGAGCATGTGAAATTTCACCAAGTTACTACGATTCTGCAGCATAACGGGATATTTTGATTATTGTAGTTCTCTTTATTACTGCCTTGAGAGTATTGGTTTATGTAAAGAGATTAAAGAAAGAGCAAAGAACTAAATCATATCAAGGGGGCACTCAGATTTGAACCAAGGACCTCTCGATCTGCAGTCAAATGCTCTACCACTGAGCTATACCCCCACGCTCTGTTCAGCTTTTCTGACCATTTTAAATAGTTTCTCTCATGTAGTCCATGAAAACATTTCAGGCGTTAACTTGGAGTTTGTTAAGGTTGGACAGAGTTAAATGATAACTCTTAGAGACTAGAGATGGTCAATGAGACAGTAAGAAATCCAGGTTGCATGCAAATTGAATTAATATTGTAGGCAGCTTGGAAATGCGTTAATCGTCAGGAAGTGCATTAGACCCCAGCACATGTGTATTTGGCAGCAGATGTAGAAGCCCAAAGTTCTTCTGCTTTGCTAATTTGAGTGGAGGACTTACATTGTAGACATTTTGTAGCTTTTGCTGTTCTTTTGCAGGATCCTTTAAAATACGTATGGAAAGAAAAAACAAATTTACTTTGAATATGTAAAGAAAAGAACACTTCAGAAATGTGGTTGCTTGGAGGGAGCATGTGAACTTTCACCAAGTTACTACGATTCTGCAGCATAACGGGATATTTTGATTAACGTAGTTCTCTTTATTACTGCCTTGAGAGTATTGG
The DNA here is from genome assembly GCF_040937935.1 of Hyperolius riggenbachi. NCBI lineage: Eukaryota > Metazoa > Chordata > Amphibia > Anura > Hyperoliidae > Hyperolius > Hyperolius riggenbachi. The sequence goes on from NC_090652.1 coordinate 32,172,367, forward strand.
TTTATGTAAAGAGTTTAGAGAAAGAGCAAAGAGCTAGATCATGTCAAGGGGGCACTCGGATTTGAACCAAGGACCTCTCGATCTGCAGTCGAATGCTCTACCACTGAGCTATACCCCCACGCTCTGTTCAGTTTTTCTGACCATTTTAAATAGTTTCTCTCATGTAGTCCATGAAAGCATTTCAAGCGTTAACTTGGAGTTTGTTAAGGTTGGACAGAGTTAAATGATAACTCTTAGAGACTAGAGATGGTCAATGAGACAGTAATAAATCCAGGTTGCATGCAAATTGAATTAATATTGTAGGCAGCTTGGAAATGCGTTAATCGTCAGGAAGTGTATTTGAATGTCCCACTTCCATGACGCTCACAATTTGCATAATAATCTGCATGAAAGATAGAATGATTAGCATGTTACGGACCATGGCCGCAAGAGACTCTTTCGTCAGACCCAGAAACTTCTCATTCTGCAGTTGCCATTTCTGCCACTGCATTAGACCCCAGCACATGTGTATTTGGCAGCAGATGTAGAAGCCCAAAGTTCTTCTGCTTTGCTAATTTGAGTGGAGGACTTACATTGTAGACATTTTGTAGCTTTTGCTGTTCATTTGCAGGATCCTTTAAAATACGTATGGAAAGAAAAAACAAATTTACTTTGGCTATGTAAAGAAAAGAACACTTCAGAAATGTGGCTGCTTGGAGGGAGCATGTGAACTTTCACCAAGTTACTACGATTCTGCAGCATAACAGGATATTTTGATTAACGTAGTTCTCTTTATTACTGCCTTGAGAGTATTGGTTTATGTAAAGAGTTTAGAGAAAGAGCAAAGAGCTAGATCATGTCAAGGGGGCACTCGGATTTGAACCAAGGACCTCTCGATCTGCAGTCGAATGCTCTACCACTGAGCTATACCCCCACGCCCTGTTCACCTTTTCTGACCATTTTAAATAGTTTCTCTCATGTAGTCCATGAAAGCATTTCAAGCGTTAACTTGGAGTTTGTTAAGGTTGGACAGAGTTAAATGATAACTCTTAGAGACTAGAGATGGTCAATGAGGCAGTAATAAATCCAGGTTGCATGCAAATTGAATTAATATTGTAGGCAGCTTGGAAATGCGTTAATCGTCAGGAAGTGTATTTGAATGTCCCACTTCCATGACGCTCACAATTTGCATAATAATCTGCATGAAAGCTAGAATGATGAGCATGTTACGGACCATGGCCGCAAGACACAGTTTCGTCAGACCCAGAAACTTCTCATTCTGCAGTTGCCATTTCTGCCACTGCATTAGACCCCAGCACATGTGTATTTGGCAGCAGATGTAGAAGCCAAAAGTTCTTCTGTTTTGCTAATTTGAGTGGAGGACTTACATTGTAGACATTTTGTAGCTTTTGCTGTTCTTTTGCAGGATCCTTTAAAATACGTATGGAAAGAAAAACCAAATTTACTTTGGATATGTAAAGAAAAGAACACTTCAGATATGTGGTTGCTTGGAGGGAGCATGTGAACTTTCACCAAGTTACTACGATTCTGCAGCATAACGGGATATTTTGATTATTGTAGTTCTCTTTATTACTGCCTTGAGAGTATTGGTTTATGTAAAGAGATTAGAGAAAGAGCAAAAAGCTAGATCATGTCAAGGGGGCACTCGGATTTGAACCAAGGACCTCTCGATCTGCAGTCGAATGCTCTACCACTGAGCTATACCCCCACGCTCTGTTCAGCTTTTCTGACCATTTTAAATAGTTTCTCTCATGTAGTCCATGAAAACATTTCAAGCGTTAACTTGGAGTTTGTTAAGGTTGGACAGAGTTAAATGATAACTCTTAGAGACTAGAGATGGTCAATGAGACAGTAATAAATCCAGGTTGCATGCAAATTGAATTAATATTGTAGGCAGCTTGGAAATGCGTTAATCGTCAGGAAGTGTATTTGAATGTCCCACTTCCATGACGCTCACAATTTGCATAATAATCTGCATGAAAGATAGAATGATTAGCATGTTACGGACCATGGCCGCAAGAAACTCTTTCGTCAGACCCAGAAACTTCTCATTCTGCAGTTGCCATTACTGCCACTGCATTAGACCCCAGCACATGTGTATTTGGCAGCAGATGTAGAAGCCCAAAGTTCTTCTGCTTTGCTAATTTGAGTGGAGGACTTACATTGTAGACATTTTGTAGCTTTTGCTGTTTATTTGCAGGATCCTTTAAAATACGTATCGAAAAAAAAAACAAATTTACTTTGGGTATGTAAAGAAAAGAACACTTCAGAAATGTGGTTGCTTGGAGGGAGCATGTGAAATGTCACCAAGTTACTACGATTCTGCAGCATAACGGGATATTTTGATTATTGTAGTTCTCTTTATTACTGCCTTGAGAGTATTGGTTTATGTAAAGAGATTAAAGAAAGAGCAAAGAACTAGATCATATCAAGGGGGCACTCGGATTTGAACCAAGGACCTCTCGATCTGCAGTCAAATGCTCTACCACTGAGCTATACCCCCACGCTCTGTTCAGCTTTTCTGACCATTTTAAATAGTTTCTCTCATGTAGTCCATGAAAACATTTCAGGCGTTAACTTGGAGTTTGTTAAGGTTGGACAGAGTTAAATGATAACTCTTAGAGACTAGAGATGGTCAATGAGACAGTAAGAAATCCAGGTTGCATGCAAATTGAATTAATATTGTAGGCAGCTTGGAAATGCGTTAATCGTCAGGAAGTGCATTAGACCCCAGCACATGTGTATTTGGCAGCAGATGTAGAAGCCCAAAGTTCTTCTGCTTTGCTAATTTGAGTGGAGGACTTACATTGTAGACATTTTGTAGCTTTTGCTGTTCTTTTGCAGGATCCTTTAAAATACGTATGGAAAGAAAAAACAAATTTACTTTGAATATGTAAAGAAAAGAACACTTCAGAAATGTGGTTGCTTGGAGGGAGCATGTGAACTTTCACCAAGTTACTACGATTCTGCAGCATAACGGGATATTTTGATTAACGTAGTTCTCTTTATTACTGCCTTGAGAGTATTGGTTTATGTAAAGAGTTTAGAGAAAGAGCAAAGAGCTAGATCATATCAAGGGGGCACTCGGATTTGAACCAATGACCTCTCGATCTGCAGTCGAATGCTCTACCACTGAGCTATACCCCCACACTCTGTTCAGCTTTTCTGACCATTTTAAATAGTTTCTCTCATGTAGTCCATGAAAGCATTTCAAGCGTTAACTTGGAGTTTGTTAAGGTTGGACAGAGTTAAATGATAACTCTTAGAGACTAGAGATGGTCAATGAGACAGTAATAAATCCAGGTTGCATGCAAATTGAATTAATATTGTAGGCAGCTTGGAAATGCGTTAATCGTCAGGAAGTGTATTTGAATGTCCCACTTCCATGACGCTCACAATTTGCATAATAATCTGCATGAAAGATAGAATGATTAGCATGTTACGGACCATGGCCGCAAGAGACTCTTTCGTCAGACCCAGAAACTTCTCATTCTGCAGTTGCCATTTCTGCCACTGCATTAGACCCCAGCACATGTGTATTTGGCAGCAGATGTAGAAGCCAAAAGTTCTTCTGTTTCGCTAATTTGAGTGGAGAACTTACATTGTAGACATTTTGTAGCTTTTGCTGTTCTTTTGCAGGATCCTTTAAAATACGTATGGAAAGAAAAACCAAATTTACTTTGGATATGTAAAGAAAAGAACACTTCAGATATGTGGTTGCTTGGAGGGAGCATGTGAACTTTCACCAAGTTACTACGATTCTGCAGCATAACGGGATATTTTGATTATTGTAGTTCTCTTTATTACTGCCTTGAGAGTATTGGTTTATGTAAAGAGATTAGAGAAAGAGCAAAGAGCTAGATCATATCAAGGGGGCACTCGGATTTGAACCAAGAACCTCTCGATCTGCAGTCGAATGCTCTACCACTGAGCTATACCCCCACGCTCTGTTCAGCTTTTCTGACCATTTTAAATAGTTTCTCTCATGTAGTCCATGAAAACATTTCAAGCGTTAACTTGGAGTTTGTTAAGGTTGGACAGAGTTAAATGATAACTCTTAGAGACTAGAGATGGTCAATGAGACAGTAAGAAATCCAGGTTGCATGCAAATTGAATTAATATTGTAGGCAGCTTGGAAATGCGTTAATCGTCAGGAAGTGCATTAGACCCCAGCACATGTGTATTTGGCAGCAGATGTAGAAGCCCAAAGTTCTTCTGCTTTGCTAATTTGAGTGGAGGACTTACATTGTAGACATTTTGTAGCTTTTGCTGTTCTTTTGCAGGATCCTTTAAAATACGTATGGAAAGAAAAAACAAATTTACTTTGAATATGTAAAGAAAAGAACACTTCAGAAATGTGGTTGCTTGGAGGGAGCATGTGAACTTTCACCAAGTTACTACGATTCTGCAGCATAACGGGATATTTTGATTAACGTAGTTCTCTTTATTACTGCCTTGAGAGTATTGGTTTATGTAAAGAGTTTAGAGAAAGAGCAAAGAGCTAGATCATGTCAAGGGGGCACTCGGATTTGAACCAAGGACCTCTCGATCTGCAGTCGAATGCTCTACCACTGAGCTATACCCCCACGCTCTGTTCAGTTTTTCTGACCATTTTAAATAGTTTCTCTCATGTAGTCCATGAAAGCATTTCAAGCGTTAACTTGGAGTTTGTTAAGGTTGGACAGAGTTAAATGATAACTCTTAGAGACTAGAGATGGTCAATGAGACAGTAATAAATCCAGGTTGCATGCAAATTGAATTAATATTGTAGGCAGCTTGGAAATGCGTTAATCGTCAGGAAGTGTATTTGAATGTCCCACTTCCATGACGCTCACAATTTGCATAATAATCTGCATGAAAGATAGAATGATTAGCATGTTACGGACCATGGCCGCAAGAGACTCTTTCGTCAGACCCAGAAACTTCTCATTCTGCAGTTGCCATTTCTGCCACTGCATTAGACCCCAGCACATGTGTATTTGGCAGCAGATGTAGAAGCCCAAAGTTCTTCTGCTTTGCTAATTTGAGTGGAGGACTTACATTGTAGACATTTTGTAGCTTTTGCTGTTCATTTGCAGGATCCTTTAAAATACGTATGGAAAGAAAAAACAAATTTACTTTGGCTATGTAAAGAAAAGAACACTTCAGAAATGTGGCTGCTTGGAGGGAGCATGTGAACTTTCACCAAGTTACTACGATTCTGCAGCATAACAGGATATTTTGATTAACGTAGTTCTCTTTATTACTGCCTTGAGAGTATTGGTTTATGTAAAGAGTTTAGAGAAAGAGCAAAGAGCTAGATCATGTCAAGGGGGCACTCGGATTTGAACCAAGGACCTCTCGATCTGCAGTCGAATGCTCTACCACTGAGCTATACCCCCACGCCCTGTTCACCTTTTCTGACCATTTTAAATAGTTTCTCTCATGTAGTCCATGAAAGCATTTCAAGCGTTAACTTGGAGTTTGTTAAGGTTGGACAGAGTTAAATGATAACTCTTAGAGACTAGAGATGGTCAATGAGGCAGTAATAAATCCAGGTTGCATGCAAATTGAATTAATATTGTAGGCAGCTTGGAAATGCGTTAATCGTCAGGAAGTGTATTTGAATGTCCCACTTCCATGACGCTCACAATTTGCATAATAATCTGCATGAAAGCTAGAATGATGAGCATGTTACGGACCATGGCCGCAAGACACAGTTTCGTCAGACCCAGAAACTTCTCATTCTGCAGTTGCCATTTCTGCCACTGCATTAGACCCCAGCACATGTGTATTTGGCAGCAGATGTAGAAGCCAAAAGTTCTTCTGTTTTGCTAATTTGAGTGGAGGACTTACATTGTAGACATTTTGTAGCTTTTGCTGTTCTTTTGCAGGATCCTTTAAAATACGTATGGAAAGAAAAACCAAATTTACTTTGGATATGTAAAGAAAAGAACACTTCAGATATGTGGTTGCTTGGAGGGAGCATGTGAACTTTCACCAAGTTACTACGATTCTGCAGCATAACGGGATATTTTGATTATTGTAGTTCTCTTTATTACTGCCTTGAGAGTATTGGTTTATGTAAAGAGATTAGAGAAAGAGCAAAAAGCTAGATCATGTCAAGGGGGCACTCGGATTTGAACCAAGGACCTCTCGATCTGCAGTCGAATGCTCTACCACTGAGCTATACCCCCACGCTCTGTTCAGCTTTTCTGACCATTTTAAATAGTTTCTCTCATGTAGTCCATGAAAACATTTCAAGCGTTAACTTGGAGTTTGTTAAGGTTGGACAGAGTTAAATGATAACTCTTAGAGACTAGAGATGGTCAATGAGACAGTAATAAATCCAGGTTGCATGCAAATTGAATTAATATTGTAGGCAGCTTGGAAATGCGTTAATCGTCAGGAAGTGTATTTGAATGTCCCACTTCCATGACGCTCACAATTTGCATAATAATCTGCATGAAAGATAGAATGATTAGCATGTTACGGACCATGGCCGCAAGAAACTCTTTCGTCAGACCCAGAAACTTCTCATTCTGCAGTTGCCATTACTGCCACTGCATTAGACCCCAGCACATGTGTATTTGGCAGCAGATGTAGAAGCCCAAAGTTCTTCTGCTTTGCTAATTTGAGTGGAGGACTTACATTGTAGACATTTTGTAGCTTTTGCTGTTTATTTGCAGGATCCTTTAAAATACGTATCGAAAAAAAAACAAATTTACTTTGGGTATGTAAAGAAAAGAACACTTCAGAAATGTGGTTGCTTGGAGGGAGCATGTGAAATGTCACCAAGTTACTACGATTCTGCAGCATAACGGGATATTTTGATTATTGTAGTTCTCTTTATTACTGCCTTGAGAGTATTGGTTTATGTAAAGAGATTAAAGAAAGAGCAAAGAACTAGATCATATCAAGGGGGCACTCGGATTTGAACCAAGGACCTCTCGATCTGCAGTCAAATGCTCTACCACTGAGCTATACCCCCAC
>NC_090652.1:32181838-32196838 GCF_040937935.1 Hyperolius riggenbachi
ATGAAAGATAGAATGATTAGCATGTTACGGACCATGGCCGCAAGAGACTCTTTCGTCAGACCCAGAAACTTCTCATTCTGCAGTTGCCATTACTGCCACTGCATTAGACCCCAGCACATGTGTATTTGGCAGCAGATGTAGAAGCCCAAAGTTCTTCTGCTTTGCTAATTTGAGTGGAGGACTTACATTGTAGACATTTTGTAGCTTTTGCTGTTTATTTGCAGGATCCTTTAAAATACGTATCGAAAAAAAAAACAAATTTACTTTGGGTATGTAAAGAAAAGAACACTTCAGAAATGTGGGTGCTTGGAGGGAGCATGTGAAATTTCACCAAGTTACTACGATTCTGCAGCATAACGGGATATTTTGATTATTGTAGTTCTCTTTATTACTGCCTTGAGAGTATTGGTTTATGTAAAGAGATTAGAGAAAGAGCAAAGAACTAGATCATATCAAGGGGGCACTCGGATTTGAACCAAGAACCTCTCGATCTGCAGTCAAATGCTCTACCACTGAGCTATACCCCCACGCTCTGTTCAGCTTTTCTGACCATTTTAAATAGTTTCTCTCATGTAGTCCATGAAAACATTTCAGGCGTTAACTTGGAGTTTGTTAAGGTTGGACAGAGTTAAATGATAACTCTTAGAGACTAGAGATGGTCAATGAGACAGTAAGAAATCCAGGTTGCATGCAAATTGAATTAATATTGTAGGCAGCTTGGAAATGCGTTAATCGTCAGGAAGTGCATTAGACCCCAGCACATGTGTATTTGGCAGCAGATGTAGAAGCCCAAAGTTCTTCTGCTTTGCTAATTTGAGTGGAGGACTTACATTGTAGACATTTTGTAGCTTTTGCTGTTCTTTTGCAGGATCCTTTAAAATACGTATGGAAAGAAGAAACAAATTTACTTTGAATATGTAAAGAAAAGAACACTTCAGAAATGTGGTTGCTTGGAGGGAGCATGTGAACTTTCACCAAGTTACTACGATTCTGCAGCATAACGGGATATTTTGATTAACGTAGTTCTCTTTATTACTGCCTTGAGAGTATTGGTTTATGTAAAGAGTTTAGAGAAAGAGCAAAGAGCTAGATCATATCAAGGGGGCACTCGGATTTGAACCAATGACCTCTCGATCTGCAGTCGAATGCTCTACCACTGAGCTATACCCCCACACTCTGTTCAGCTTTTCTGACCATTTTAAATAGTTTCTCTCATGTAGTCCATGAAAGAATTTCAAGCGTTAACTTGGAGTTTGTTAAGGTTGGACAGAGTTAAATGATAACTCTTAGAGACTAGAGATGGTCAATGAGACAGTAATAAATCCAGGTTGCATGCAAATTGAATTAATATTGTAGGCAGCTTGGAAATGCGTTAATCGTCAGGAAGTGTATTTGAATGTCCCACTTCCATGACGCTCACAATTTGCATAATAATCTGCATGAAAGATAGAATGATTAGCATGTTACGGACCATGGCCGCAAGAGACTCTTTCGTCAGACCCAGAAACTTCTCATTCTGCAGTTGCCATTTCTGCCACTGCATTAGACCCCAGCACATGTGTATTTGGCAGCAGATGTAGAAGCCAAAAGTTCTTCTGTTTTGCTAATTTGAGTGGAGAACTTACATTGTAGACATTTTGTAGCTTTTGCTGTTCTTTTGCAGGATCCTTTAAAATACGTATGGAAAGAAAAACCAAATTTACTTTGGATATGTAAAGAAAAGAACACTTCAGATATGTGGTTGCTTGGAGGGAGCATGTGAACTTTCACCAAGTTACTACGATTCTGCAGCATAACGGGATATTTTGATTATTGTAGTTCTCTTTATTACTGCCTTGAGAGTATTGGTTTATGTAAAGAGATTAGAGAAAGAGCAAAGAGCTAGATCATATCAAGGGGGCACTCGGATTTGAACCAAGGACCTCTCGATCTGCAGTCGAATGCTCTACCATTGAGCTATACCCCCACGCTCTGTTCAGCTTTTCTGACCATTTTAAATAGTTTCTCTCATGTAGTCCATGAAAACATTTCAAGCGTTAACTTGGAGTTTGTTAAGGTTGGACAGAGTTAAATGATAACTCTTAGAGACTAGAGATGGTCAATGAGACAGTAAGAAATCCAGGTTGCATGCAAATTGAATTAATATTGTAGGCAGCTTGGAAATGCGTTAATCGTCAGGAAGTGCATTAGACCCCAGCACATGTGTATTTGGCAGCAGATGTAGAAGCCAAAAGTTCTTCTGCTTTGCTAATTTGAGTGGAGGACTTACATTGTAGACATTTTGTAGCTTTTGCTGTTCTTTTGCAGGATCCTTTAAAATACGTATGGAAAGAAAAAACAAATTTACTTTGAATATGTAAAGAAAAGAACACTTCAGAAATGTGGTTGCTTGGAGGGAGCATGTGAACTTTCACCAAGTTACTACGATTCTGCAGCATAACGGGATATTTTGATTAACGTAGTTCTCTTTATTACTGCCTTGAGAGTATTGGTTTATGTAAAAAGTTTAGAGAAAGAGCAAAGAGCTAGATCATATCAAGGAGGCACTCGGATTTGAACCAATGACCTCTCGATCTGCAGTCGAATGCTCTACCACTGAGCTATACCCCCACACTCTGTTCAGCTTTTCTGACCATTTTAAATAGTTTCTCTCATGTAGTCCATGAAAGCATTTCAAGCGTTAACTTGGAGTTTGTTAAGGTTGGACAGAGTTAAATGATAACTCTTAGAGACTAGAGATTGTCAATGAGACAGTAATAAATCCAGGTTGCATGCAAATTGAATTAATATTGTAGGCAGCTTGGAAATGCGTTAATCGTCAGGAAGTGCATTAGACCCCAGCACATGTGTATTTGGCAGCAGATGTAGAAGCCCAAAGTTCTTCTGCTTTGCTAATTTGAGTGGAGGACTTACATTGTAGACATTTTGTAGCTTTTGCTGTTCTTTTGCAGGATCCTTTAAAATACGTATGGAAAGAAAAAACAAATTTACTTTGAATATGTAAAGAAAAGAACACTTCAGAAATGTGGTTGCTTGGAGGGAGCATGTGAACTTTCACCAAGTTACTACGATTCTGCAGCATAACGGGATATTTTGATTAACGTAGTTCTCTTTATTACTGCCATGAGAGTATTGGTTTATGTACAGAGTTTAGAGAAAGAGCTAGATCATATCAAGGGGGCACTCGGATTTGAACCAATGACCTCTCGATCTGCAGTCGAATGCTCTACCACTGAGCTATACCCCCACACTCTGTTCAGCTTTTCTGACCATTTTAAATAGTTTCTCTCATGTAGTCCATGAAAGAATTTCAAGCGTTAACTTGGAGTTTGTTAAGGTTGGACAGAGTTAAATGATAACTCTTAGAGACTAGAGATGGTCAATGAGACAGTAATAAATCCAGGTTGCATGCAAATTGAATTAATATTGTAGGCAGCTTGGAAATGCGTTAATCGTCAGGAAGTGTATTTGAATGTCCCACTTCCATGACGCTCACAATTTGCATAATAATCTGCATGAAAGCTAGAATAATGAGCATGTTACAGACCATGGCCGCAAGAGACACTTTCGTCAGACCCAGAAACTTCTCATTCTGCAGTTGCCATTTCTGCCACTGCATTAGACCCCAGCACATGTGTATTTGGCAGCAGATGTAGAAGCCAAAAGTTCTTCTGTTTTGCTAATTTGAGTGGAGGACTTACATTGTAGACATTTTGTAGCTTTTGCTGTTCTTTTGCAGGATCCTTTAAAATACGTATGGAAAGAAAAACCAAATTTACTTTGTATATGTAAAGAAAAGAACACTTCAGATATGTGGTTGCTTGGAGGGAGCATGTGAACTTTCACCAAGTTACTACGATTCTGCAGCATAACGGGATATTTTGATTATTGTAGTTCTCTTTATTACTGCCTTGAGAGTATTGGTTTATGTAAAGAGATTAGAGAAAGAGCAAAAAGCTAGATCACGTCAAGGGGGCCCTCGGATTTGAACCAAGGACCTCTCGATCTGCAGTCGAATGCTCTACCACTGAGCTATACCCCCACGCTCTGTTCAGTTTTTCTGACCATTTTAAATAGTTTCTCTCATGTAGTCCATGAAAACATTTCAAGCGTTAACTTGGAGTTTGTTAAGGTTGGACAGAGTTAAATGATAACTCTTAGAGACTAGAGGTGGTCAATGAGACAGTAATAAATCCAGGTTGCATGCAAATTGAATTAATATTGTAGGCAGCTTGGAAATGCGTTAATCGTCAGGAAGTGCATTAGACCCCAGCACATGTGTATTTGGCAGCAGATGTAGAAGCCCAAAGTTCTTCTGCTTTGCTAATTTGAGTGGAGGACTTACATTGTAGACATTTTGTAGCTTTTGCTGTTCTTTTGCAGGATCCTTTAAAATACGTATGGAAAGAAAAAACAAATTTACTTTGGATATGTAAAGAAAAGAACACTTCAGAAATGTGGTTGCTTGGAGGGAGCATGTGAACTTTCACCAAGTTACTACGATTCTGCAGCATAACGGGATATTTTGATTAACGTAGTTCTCTTTATTACTGCCTTGAGAGTATTGGTTTATGTAAAGAGTTTAGAGAAAGAGCAAAGAGCTAGATCATATCAAGGGGGCACTCGGATTTGAACCAATGACCTCTCGATCTGCAGTCGAATGCTCTACCACTGAGCTATACCCCCACACTCTGTTCAGCTTTTCTGACCATTTTAAATAGTTTCTCTCATGTAGTCCATGAAAGAATTTCAAGCGTTAACTTGGAGTTTGTTAAGGTTGGACAGAGTTAAATGATAACTCTTAGAGACTAGAGATGGTCAATGAAACAGTAATAAATCCAGGTTGCATGCAAATTGAATTAATATTGTAGGCAGCTTGGAAATGCGTTAATCGTCAGGAAGTGTATTTGAATGTCCCACTTCCATGACGCTCACAATTTGCATAATAATCTGCATGAAAGATAGAATGATTAGCATGTTACGGACCATGGCCGCAAGAGACTCTTTCGTCAGACCCAGAAACTTCTCATTCTGCAGTTGCCATTTCTGCCACTGCATTAGACCCCAGCACATGTGTATTTGGCAGCAGATGTAGAAGCCAAAAGTTCTTCTGTTTTGCTAATTTGAGTGGAGAACTTACATTGTAGACATTTTGTAGCTTTTGCTGTTCTTTTGCAGGATCCTTTAAAATACGTATGGAAAGAAAAACCAAATTTACTTTGGATATGTAAAGAAAAGAACACTTCAGATATGTGGTTGCTTGGAGGGAGCATGTGAACTTTCACCAAGTTACTACGATTCTGCAGCATAACGGGATATTTTGATTATTGTAGTTCTCTTTATTACTGCCTTGAGAGTATTGGTTTATGTAAAGAGATTAGAGAAAGAGCAAAGAGCTAGATCATATCAAGGGGGCACTCGGATTTGAACCAAGGACCTCTCGATCTGCAGTCGAATGCTCTACCATTGAGCTATACCCCCACGCTCTGTTCAGCTTTTCTGACCATTTTAAATAGTTTCTCTCATGTAGTCCATGAAAACATTTCAAGCGTTAACTTGGAGTTTGTTAAGGTTGGACAGAGTTAAATGATAACTCTTAGAGACTAGAGATGGTCAATGAGACAGTAAGAAATCCAGGTTGCATGCAAATTGAATTAATATTGTAGGCAGCTTGGAAATGCGTTAATCGTCAGGAAGTGCATTAGACCCCAGCACATGTGTATTTGGCAGCAGATGTAGAAGCCAAAAGTTCTTCTGCTTTGCTAATTTGAGTGGAGGACTTACATTGTAGACATTTTGTAGCTTTTGCTGTTCTTTTGCAGGATCCTTTAAAATACGTATGGAAAGAAAAAACAAATTTACTTTGAATATGTAAAGAAAAGAACACTTCAGAAATGTGGTTGCTTGGAGGGAGCATGTGAACTTTCACCAAGTTACTACGATTCTGCAGCATAACGGGATATTTTGATTAACGTAGTTCTCTTTATTACTGCCTTGAGAGTATTGGTTTATGTAAAGAGTTTAGAGAAAGAGCAAAGAGCTAGATCATATCAAGGAGGCACTCGGATTTGAACCAATGACCTCTCGATCTGCAGTCGAATGCTCTACCACTGAGCTATACCCCCACACTCTGTTCAGCTTTTCTGACCATTTTAAATAGTTTCTCTCATGTAGTCCATGAAAGCATTTCAAGCGTTAACTTGGAGTTTGTTAAGGTTGGACAGAGTTAAATGATAACTCTTAGAGACTAGAGATTGTCAATGAGACAGTAATAAATCCAGGTTGCATGCAAATTGAATTAATATTGTAGGCAGCTTGGAAATGCGTTAATCGTCAGGAAGTGCATTAGACCCCAGCACATGTGTATTTGGCAGCAGATGTAGAAGCCCAAAGTTCTTCTGCTTTGCTAATTTGAGTGGAGGACTTACATTGTAGACATTTTGTAGCTTTTGCTGTTCTTTTGCAGGATCCTTTAAAATACGTATGGAAAGAAAAAACAAATTTACTTTGAATATGTAAAGAAAAGAACACTTCAGAAATGTGGTTGCTTGGAGGGAGCATGTGAACTTTCACCAAGTTACTACGATTCTGCAGCATAACGGGATATTTTGATTAACGTAGTTCTCTTTATTACTGCCATGAGAGTATTGGTTTATGTACAGAGTTTAGAGAAAGAGCTAGATCATATCAAGGGGGCACTCGGATTTGAACCAATGACCTCTCGATCTGCAGTCGAATGCTCTACCACTGAGCTATACCCCCACGCTCTGTTCAGCTTTTCTGACCATTTTAAATAGTTTCTCTCATGTAGTCCATGAAAGAATTTCAAGCGTTAACTTGGAGTTTGTTAAGGTTGGACAGAGTTAAATGATAACTCTTAGAGACTAGAGATGGTCAATGAGACAGTAATAAATCCAGGTTGCATGCAAATTGAATTAATATTGTAGGCAGCTTGGAAATGCGTTAATCGTCAGGAAGTGTATTTGAATGTCCCACTTCCATGACGCTCACAATTTGCATAATAATCTGCATGAAAGCTAGAATAATGAGCATGTTACAGACCATGGCCGCAAGAGACACTTTCGTCAGACCCAGAAACTTCTCATTCTGCAGTTGCCATTTCTGCCACTGCATTAGACCCCAGCACATGTGTATTTGGCAGCAGATGTAGAAGCCAAAAGTTCTTCTGTTTTGCTAATTTGAGTGGAGGACTTACATTGTAGACATTTTGTAGCTTTTGCTGTTCTTTTGCAGGATCCTTTAAAATACGTATGGAAAGAAAAACCAAATTTACTTTGTATATGTAAAGAAAAGAACACTTCAGATATGTGGTTGCTTGGAGGGAGCATGTGAACTTTCACCAAGTTACTACGATTCTGCAGCATAACGGGATATTTTGATTATTGTAGTTCTCTTTATTACTGCCTTGAGAGTATTGGTTTATGTAAAGAGATTAGAGAAAGAGCAAAAAGCTAGATCACGTCAAGGGGGCCCTCGGATTTGAACCAAGGACCTCTCGATCTGCAGTCGAATGCTCTACCACTGAGCTATACCCCCACGCTCTGTTCAGTTTTTCTGACCATTTTAAATAGTTTCTCTCATGTAGTCCATGAAAACATTTCAAGCGTTAACTTGGAGTTTGTTAAGGTTGGACAGAGTTAAATGATAACTCTTAGAGACTAGAGGTGGTCAATGAGACAGTAATAAATCCAGGTTGCATGCAAATTGAATTAATATTGTAGGCAGCTTGGAAATGCGTTAATCGTCAGGAAGTGCATTAGACCCCAGCACATGTGTATTTGGCAGCAGATGTAGAAGCCCAAAGTTCTTCTGCTTTGCTAATTTGAGTGGAGGACTTACATTGTAGACATTTTGTAGCTTTTGCTGTTCTTTTGCAGGATCCTTTAAAATACGTATGGAAAGAAAAAACAAATTTACTTTGGATATGTAAAGAAAAGAACACTTCAGAAATGTGGTTGCTTGGAGGGAGCATGTGAACTTTCACCAAGTTACTACGATTCTGCAGCATAACGGGATATTTTGATTAACGTAGTTCTCTTTATTACTGCCTTGAGAGTATTGGTTTATGTAAAGAGTTTAGAGAAAGAGCAAAGAGCTAGATCATATCAAGTGGGCACTCGGATTTGAACCAATGACCTCTCGATCTGCAGTCGAATGCTCTACCACTGAGCTATACCCCCACACTCTGTTCAGCTTTTCTGACCATTTTAAATAGTTTCTCTCATGTAGTCCATGAAAGCATTTCAAGCGTTAACTTGGAGTTTGTTAAGGTTGGACAGAGTTAAATGATAACTCTTAGAGACTAGAGATGGTCAATGAGACAGTAATAAATCCAGGTTGCATGCAAATTGAATTAATATTGTAGGCAGCTTGGAAATGCGTTAATCGTCAGGAAGTGTATTTGAATGTCCCACTTCCATGACGCTCACAATTTGCATAATAATCTGCATGAAAGCTAGAATGATGAGCATGTTACGGACCATGGCCGCAAGAGACACTTTCGTCAGACCCAGAAACTTCTCATTCTGCAGTTGCCATTTCTGCCACTGCATTAGACCCCAGCACATGTGTATTTGGCAGCAGATGTAGAAGCCAAAAGTTCTTCTGTTTTGCTAATTTGAGTGGAGAACTTACATTGTAGACATTTTGTAGCTTTTGCTGTTCTTTTGCAGGATCCTTTAAAATACGTATGGAAAGAAAAACCAAATTTACTTTGGATATGTAAAGAAAAGAACACTTCAGATATGTGGTTGCTTGGAGGGAGCATGTGAACTTTCACCAAGTTACTACGATTCTGCAGCATAACGGGATATTTTGATTATTGTAGTTCTCTTTATTACTGCCTTGAGAGTATTGGTTTATGTAAAGAGATTAGAGAAAGAGCAAAGAGCTAGATCATATCAAGGGGGCACTCGGATTTGAACCAAGGACCTCTCAATCTGCAGTCGAATGCTCTACCATTGAGCTATACCTCCACGCTCTGTTCAGCTTTTCTGACCATTTTAAATAGTTTCTCTCATGTAGTCCATGAAAACATTTCAAGCGTTAACTTGGAGTTTGTTAAGGTTGGACAGAGTTAAATGATAACTCTTAGAGACTAGAGATGGTCAATGAGACAGTAAGAAATCCAGGTTGCATGCAAATTGAATTAATATTGTAGGCAGCTTGGAAATGCGTTAATCGTCAGGAAGTGCATTAGACCCCAGCACATGTGTATTTGGCAGCAGATGTAGAAGCCAAAAGTTCTTCTGCTTTGCTAATTTGAGTGGAGGACTTACATTGTAGACATTTTGTAGCTTTTGCTGTTCTTTTGCAGGATCCTTTAAAATACGTATGGAAAGAAAAAACAAATTTACTTTGAATATGTAAAGAAAAGAACACTTCAGAAATGTGGTTGCTTGGAGGGAGCATGTGAACTTTCACCAAGTTACTACGATTCTGCAGCATAACGGGATATTTTGATTAACGTAGTTCTCTTTATTACTGCCTTGAGAGTATTGGTTTATGTAAAGAGTTTAGAGAAAGAGCAAAGAGCTAGATCATATCAAGGGGGCACTCGGATTTGAACCAATGACCTCTCGATCTGCAGTCGAATGCTCTACCACTGAGCTATACCCCCACACTCTGTTCAGCTTTTCTGACCATTTTAAATAGTTTCTCTCATGTAGTCCATGAAAGCATTTCAAGCGTTAACTTGGAGTTTGTTAAGGTTGGACAGAGTTAAATGATAACTCTTAGAGACTAGAGATTGTCAATGAGACAGTAATAAATCCAGGTTGCATGCAAATTGAATTAATATTGTAGGCAGCTTGGAAATGCGTTAATCGTCAGGAAGTGCATTAGACCCCAGCACATGTGTATTTGGCAGCAGATGTAGAAGCCCAAAGTTCTTCTGCTTTGCTAATTTGAGTGGAGGACTTACATTGTAGACATTTTGTAGCTTTTGCTGTTCTTTTGCAGGATCCTTTAAAATACGTATGGAAAGAAAAAACAAATTTACTTTGAATATGTAAAGAAAAGAACACTTCAGAAATGTGGTTGCTTGGAGGGAGCATGTGAACTTTCACCAAGTTACTACGATTCTGCAGCATAACGGGATATTTTGATTAACGTAGTTCTCTTTATTACTGCCTTGAGAGTATTGGTTTATGTACAGAGTTTAGAGAAAGAGCTAGATCATATCAAGGGGGCACTCGGATTTGAACCAATGACCTCTCGATCTGCAGTCGAATGCTCTACCACTGAGCTATACCCCCACACTCTGTTCAGCTTTTCTGACCATTTTAAATAGTTTCTCTCATGTAGTCCATGAAAGAATTTCAAGCGTTAACTTGGAGTTTGTTAAGGTTGGACAGAGTTAAATGATAACTCTTAGAGACTAGAGATGGTCAATGAGACAGTAATAAATCCAGGTTGCATGCAAATTGAATTAATATTGTAGGCAGCTTGGAAATGCGTTAATCGTCAGGAAGTGTATTTGAATGTCCCACTTCCATGACGCTCACAATTTGCATAATAATCTGCATGAAAGCTAGAATAATGAGCATGTTACAGACCATGGCCGCAAGAGACACTTTCGTCAGACCCAGAAACTTCTCATTCTGCAGTTGCCATTTCTGCCACTGCATTAGACCCCAGCACATGTGTATTTGGCAGCAGATGTAGAAGCCAAAAGTTCTTCTGTTTTGCTAATTTGAGTGGAGGACTTACATTGTAGACATTTTGTAGCTTTTGCTGTTCTTTTGCAGGATCCTTTAAAATACGTATGGAAAGAAAAACCAAATTTACTTTGTATATGTAAAGAAAAGAACACTTCAGATATGTGGTTGCTTGGAGGGAGCATGTGAACTTTCACCAAGTTACTACGATTCTGCAGCATAACGGGATATTTTGATTATTGTAGTTCTCTTTATTACTGCCTTGAGAGTATTGGTTTATGTAAAGAGATTAGAGAAAGAGCAAAAAGCTAGATCACGTCAAGGGGGCCCTCGGATTTGAACCAAGGACCTCTCGATCTGCAGTCGAATGCTCTACCACTGAGCTATACCCCCACGCTCTGTTCAGTTTTTCTGACCATTTTAAATAGTTTCTCTCATGTAGTCCATGAAAACATTTCAAGCGTTAACTTGGAGTTTGTTAAGGTTGGACAGAGTTAAATGATAACTCTTAGAGACTAGAGGTGGTCAATGAGACAGTAATAAATCCAGGTTGCATGCAAATTGAATTAATATTGTAGGCAGCTTGGAAATGCGTTAATCGTCAGGAAGTGCATTAGACCCCAGCACATGTGTATTTGGCAGCAGATGTAGAAGCCCAAAGTTCTTCTGCTTTGCTAATTTGAGTGGAGGACTTACATTGTAGACATTTTGTAGCTTTTGCTGTTCTTTTGCAGGATCCTTTAAAATACGTATGGAAAGAAAAAACAAATTTACTTTGGATATGTAAAGAAAAGAACACTTCAGAAATGTGGTTGCTTGGAGGGAGCATGTGAACTTTCACCAAGTTACTACGATTCTGCAGCATAACGGGATATTTTGATTAACGTAGTTCTCTTTATTACTGCCTTGAGAGTATTGGTTTATGTAAAGAGTTTAGAGAAAGAGCAAAGAGCTAGATCATATCAAGTGGGCACTCGGATTTGAACCAATGACCTCTCGATCTGCAGTCGAATGCTCTACCACTGAGCTATACCCCCACACTCTGTTCAGCTTTTCTGACCATTTTAAATAGTTTCTCTCATGTAGTCCATGAAAGCATTTCAAGCGTTAACTTGGAGTTTGTTAAGGTTGGACAGAGTTAAATGATAACTCTTAGAGACTAGAGATGGTCAATGAGACAGTAATAAATCCAGGTTGCATGCAAATTGAATTAATATTGTAGGCAGCTTGGAAATGCGTTAATCGTCAGGAAGTGTATTTGAATGTCCCACTTCCATGACGCTCACAATTTGCATAATAATCTGCATGAAAGCTAGAATGATGAGCATGTTACGGACCATGGCCGCAAGAGACACTTTCGTCAGACCCAGAAACTTCTCATTCTGCAGTTGCCATTTCTGCCACTGCATTAGACCCCAGCACATGTGTATTTGGCAGCAGATGTAGAAGCCCAAAGTTCTTCTGCTTTGCTAATTTGAGTGGAGGACTTACATTGTAGACATTTTGTAGCTTTTGCTGTTCTTTTGCAGGATCCTTTAAAATACGTATGGAAAGAAAAACCAAATTTACTTTGGATATGTAAAGAAAAGAACACTTCAGATATGTGGTTGCTTGGAGGGAGCATGTGAACTTTCACCAAGTTACTACGATTCTGCAGCATAACGGGATATTTTGATTATTGTAGTTCTCTTTATTACTGCCTTGAGAGTATTGGTTTATGTAAAGAGTTTAGAGAAAGAGCAAAGAGCTAGATCACGTCAAGGGGGCACTCAGATTTGAACCAAGGACCTCTTGATATGCAGTCGAATGCTCTACCACTGAGCTATACCCCCACGCTCTGTTCAGCTTTTCTGACCATTTTAAATAGTTTCTCTCATGTAGTCCATGAAAACATTTCAAGCGTTAACTTGGAGTTTGTTAAGGTTGGACAGAGTTAAATGATAACTCTTAGAGACTAGAGATGGTCAATGAGACAGTAATAAATCCAGGTTGCATGCAAATTGAATTAATATTGTAGGCAGCTTGGAAATGCGTTATTCGTCAGGAAGTGCATTAGACCCCAGCACATGTGTATTTGGCAGCAGATGTAGAAGCCCAAAGTTCTTCTGCTTTGCTAATTTGAGTGGAGGACTTACATTGTAGACATTTTGTAGCTTTTGCTGTTCTTTTGCAGGATCCTTTAAAATACGTATGGAAAGAAAAAACAAATTTACTTTGGATATGTAAAGAAAAGAACACTTCAGAAATGTGGTTGCTTGGAGGGAGCATGTGAACTTTCACCAAGTTACTACGATTCTGCAGCATAACGGGATATTTTGATTATTGTAGTTCTCTTTATTACTGCCTTGAGAGTATTGGTTTATGTAAAGAGATTAGAAAAAGAGCAAAGAGCTAGATCAAGTCAAGGAGGCACTCGGATTTGAACCAAGGACCTCTCGATCTGCAGTCGAATGCTCTACCACTAAGCTATACCCCCACGCTCTGTTCAGTTTTTCTCACCATTTTAAATAGTTTCTCTCATGTAGTCCATGAAAACATTTCAAGCGTTAACTTGGAGTTTGTTAAGGTTGGACAGAGTTA
Source organism: Hyperolius riggenbachi (assembly GCF_040937935.1). Classification (NCBI taxonomy): domain Eukaryota; kingdom Metazoa; phylum Chordata; class Amphibia; order Anura; family Hyperoliidae; genus Hyperolius; species Hyperolius riggenbachi. Next base: position 32,195,098 of record NC_090652.1, read on the forward strand.
AATGATAACTCTTAGAGACTAGAGATGGTCAATGAGACAGTAATAAATCCAGGTTGCATGAAAATTGAATTCATATTGTAGGCAGCTTGGAAATGCGTTAATCGTCAGGAAGTGCATTAGACCCCAGCACATGTGTATTTGGCAGCAGATGTAGAAGCCCAAAGTTCTTCTGCTTTGCTAATTTGAGTGGAGGACTTACATTGTAGACATTTTGTAGCTTTTGCTGTTCTTTTGCAGGATCCTTTAAAATACGTATGGAAAGAAAAAAGAAATTTACTTTGGATATGTAAAGAAAAGAACACTTCAGAAATGTGGGTTTTTGGAGGGAGCATGTGAACTTTCACCAAGTTACTACGATTCTGCAGCATAACGGGATATTTTGATTATTGTAGTTCTCTTTATTACTGCCTTGAGAGTATTGGTTTATGTAAAGAGATAAGAGATAGATCATGTCAAGGGGGCACTCAGATTTGAACCAAGGACCTCTCGATCTGCAGTCGAATGCTCTACCACTGAGCTATACCCCCACGCTCTGTTCAGCTTTTCTGACCATTTTAAATAGTTTCTCTCATGTAGTTCATGAAAACATTTCAAGCGTTAGCTTGGAGTTTGTTAAGGTTGGACAGAGTTAAATGATAACTCTTAGAGACTAGAGATGGTCAATGAGACAGTAATAAATCCAGGTTGCATGCAAATTGAATTAATATTGTAGGCAGCTTGGAAATGCGTTAATCGTCAGGAAGTGTATTTGAATGTCCCACTTCCATGACGCTCACAATTTGCATAATAATCTGCAAGAAAGCTAGAATGATGAGCATGTTACGGACCATGGCCGCAAGAGACACTTTCGTCAGACCCAGAAACTTCTCATTCTGCAGTTGCCATTTCTGCCACTGCATTAGACGCCAGCACATGTGTATTTGGCAGCAGATGACAAAGCCCAAAGTTCTTCTGCTTTGCTAATTTGAGTGGAGGACCTACATTGTAGACATTTTGTAGCTTTTGCAGTTCTTTTGCAGGATCCTTTAAAATACGTATGGAAAGAAAAAACAAATTTACTTTGGATATGTAAAGAAAAGAACACTTCAGAAATGTGGTTGCTTGAAGGGAGCATGTGAACTTTCACCAAGTTACTACGATTCTGCAGCATAACGGGATATTTTGATTAACGTAGTTCTCTTTATTACTGCCTTGAGAGTATTGGTTTATGTAAAGAGTTTAGAGAAAGAGCAAAGAGCTTGATCATGTCAAGGGGGAACTCAGATTTGAACCAAGGACCTCTCGATCTGCAATTGAATGCTCTACCACTGAGCTATACCCCCACACTCTGTTCAGCTTTTCTGACCATTTTAAATAGTTTCTCTCATGTAGTCCATGAAAGCATTTCAAGCGTTAACTTGGAGTTTGTTAAGGTTGGACAGAGTTAAATGATAACTCTTAGAGACTAGAGATGGTCAATGAGACAGTAATAAATCCAGGTTGCATGCAAATTGAATTAATATTGTAGGCAGCTTGGAAATGCGTTAATCGTCAGGAAGTGTATTTGAATGTCCCACTTCCATGACGCTCACAATTTGCATAATAATCTGCATGAAAGCTAGAATGATGAGCATGTTACGGACCATGGCCGCAAGAGACACTTTCGTCAGACCCAGAAACTTCTCATTCTGCAGTTGCCATTTTTGCCACTGCATTAGACCCCAGCACATGTGTATTTGGCAGCAGATGTAGAAGCCCAAAG
>NC_090652.1:32199338-32211838 GCF_040937935.1 Hyperolius riggenbachi
TGAAAACATTTCAAGCGTTAACTTGGAGTTTGTTAAGGTTGGACAGAGTTAAATGATAACTCTTAGAGACTAGAGATGGTCAATGAGACAGTAATAAATCCAGGTTGCATGCAAATTGAATTAATATTGTAGGCAGCTTGGAAATGCGTTAATCGCCAGGAAGTGCATTAGACCCCAGCACATGTGTATTTGGCAGCAGATGTAGAAGCCCAAAGTTCTTCTGCTTTGCTAATTTGAGTGGAGGACTTACATTGTAGACATTTTGTAGCTTTTGCTGTTCTTTTGCAGGATCCTTTAAAATATGTATGGAAAGAAAAAAGAAATTTACTTTGGATATGTAAAGAAAAGAACACTTCAGAAATGTGGTTGCTTGGAGGGAGCATGTGAACTTTCACCAAGTTACTACGATTCTGCAGCATAACGGGATATTTTGATTATTGTAGTTCTCTTTATTACTGCCTTGAGAGTATTGGTTTATGTAAAGAGTTTAGAGAAAGAGCAAAGAGCTAGATCATGTCAAGGGGACACTCGGATTTGAACCAAGGACCTCTCGATCTGCAGTCGAATGCTCTACCACTGAGCTATACCCCCACGCTCAATTCAGCTTTTCTGACCATTTTAAATAGTTTCTCTCATGTAGACCATGAAAACATTTCAAGCGTTAACTTGGAGTTTGTTAAGGTTGGACAGAGTTAAATGATAACTCTTAGAGACTAGAGATGGTCAATGAGACAGTAATAAATCCAGGTTGCATGCAAATTGAATTAATATTGTAGGCAGCTTGAAAATGCATTAATCGTCAGGAAGTGTATTTGAATGTCCCACTTCCATGACGCTCACAATTTGCATAATAATCTGCATGAAAGATAGAATGATGAGCATGTTACGGACCATGGCCGCAAGAGACTCTTTCGTCAGACCCAAAAACTTCTCATTCTGCAGTTGCCATTTCTGCCACTGCATTAGACCCCAGCACATGTGTATTTGGCAGCAGATGTAGAAGCCCAAAGTTCTTCTGCTTTGCTAATTTGAGTGGAGGACTTACATTGTAGACATTTTGTAGCTTTTGCTGTTCATTTGCAGGATCCTTTAAAATACGTATCGAAAAAAAAAACAAATTTACTTTGGGTATGTAAAGAAAAGAACACTTCAGAAATGTGGTTGCTTGGAGGGAGCATGTGAAATTTCACCAAGTTACTACGATTCTGCAGCATAACGGGATATTTTGATTATTGTAGTTCTCTTTATTACTGCCTTGAGAGTATTGGTTTATGTAAAGAGATTAGAGAAAGAGCAAAAAGCTAGATCATGTCAAGGGGGCACTCGGATTTGAACCAAGGACCTCTCGATCTGCAGTCAAATGCTCTACCACTGAGCTATACCCCCTCGCTCTGTTCAGTTTTTCTGACCATTTTAAATAGTTTCTCTCATGTAGTCCATGAAAACATTTCAAGCGTTAACTTGGAGTTTGTTAAGGTTGGACAGAGTTAAATGATAACTCTTAGAGACTAGAGGTGGTCAATGAGACAGTAATAAATCCAGGTTGCATGCAAATTGAATTAATATTGTAGGCAGCTTGGAAATGCGTTAATCGTCAGGAAGTGCATTAGACCCCAGCACATGTGTATTTGGCAGCAGATGTAGAAGCCCAAAGTTCTTCTGCTTTCTAATTTGAGTGGAGGACTTACATTGTAGACATTTTGTAGCTTTTGCTGTTCTTTTGCAGGATCCTTTAAAATACGTATGGAAAGAAAAAACAAATTTACTTTGGATATGTAAAGAAAAGAACACTTCAGAAATGTGGTTGCTTGGAGGGAGCATGTGAACTTTCACCAAGTTACTACGATTCTGCAGCATAACGGGATATTTTGATTAACGTAGTTCTCTTTATTACTGCCTTGAGAGAATTGGTTTATGTAAAGAGTTTAAAGAAAGAGCAAAGAGTTAGATCATGTCAAGGGGGCACTCGGATTTGAACCAAGGACCTCTCGATCTGCAGTCGAATGCTCTACCACTGAGCTATACCCCCACGCTTTGTTCAGCTTTTCTGACCATTTTAAATAGTTTCTCTCATGTAGTCCATGAAAGCATTTCAAGCGTTAACTTGGAGTTTGTTAAGGTTGGACAGAGTTAAATGATAACTCTTAGAGACTAGAGATGGTCAATGAGACAGTAATAAATCCAGGTTGCATGCAAATTGAATTAATATTGTAGGCAGCTTGGAAATGCGTTAATCGTCAGGAAGTGCATTACACCCCAGCACATGTGTATTTGGCAGCAGATGTAGAAGCCCAAAGTTCTTCTGCTTTGCTAATTTGAGTGGAGGACTTACATTGTAGACATTTTGTAGCTTTTGCTGTTCTTTTGCAGGATCCTTTAAAATACGTATGGAAAGAAAAAACAAATTTACTTTGGATATGTAAAGAAAAGAACACTTCAGAAATGTGGTTGCTTGGAGGGAGCATGTGAACTTTCACCAAGTTACTACGATTCTGCAGCATAACGGGATATTTTGATTATTGTAGTTCTCTTTATTACTGCCTTGAGAGTATTGGTTTATGTAAAGAGATAAGAGATAGATCATGTCAAGGGGGCCCTCGGATTTGAACCAAGGACTTCTCGATCTGCAGTCGAATGCTCTACCACTGAGCTATACCCCCACGCTCTGTTCAGCTTTTCTGACCATTTTAAATAGTTTCTCTCATGTAGTTCATGAAAACATTTCAAGCGTTAGCTTGGAGTTTGTTAAGGTTGGACAGAGTTAAATGATAACTCTTAGAGACTAGAGATGGTCAATGAGACAGTAATAAATCCAGGTTGCATGCAAATTGAATTAATATTGTAGGCAGCTTGGAAATGCGTTAATCGTCAGGAAGTGTATTTGAATGTCCCACTTCCATGACGCTCACAATTTGCATAATAATGTGCATGAAAGCTAGAATGATGAGCATGTTACGGACCATGGCCGCAAGAGACACTTTCGTCAGACCCAGAAACTTCTCATTCTGCAGTTGCCATTTCTGCCACTGCATTAGACCCCAGCACATGTGTATTTGGCAGCAGATGACGAAGCCCAAAGTTCTTCTGCTTTGCTAATTTGAGTGGAGGACTTACATTGTAGACATTGTGTAGCTTTTGCTGTTCTTTTGCAGGATCCTTTAAAATACGTATGGAAAGAAAAACCAAATTTACTTTGGATATGTAAAGAAAAGAACACTTCAGATATGTGGTTGCTTGGAGGGAGCATGTGAACTTTCACCAAGTTACTACGATTCTGCAGCATAACGGGATATTTTGATTAACGTAGTTCTCTTTATTACTGCCTTGAGAGTATTGGTTTATGTAAAGAGTTTAGAGAAAGAGCAAAGAGCTAGATCATGTCAAGGCGGCACTCGGATTTGAACCAAGGACCTCTCGATCTGCAGTCGAATGCTCTACCACTGAGCTATACCCCCACGCTCTGTTCAGCTTTTCTGACCATTTTAAATAGTTTCTCTCATGTAGTCCATGAAAACATTTCAAGCGTTAACTTGGAGTTTGTTAAGGTTGGACAGAGTTAAATGATAACTCTTAGAGACTAGAGATGGTCAATGAGACAGTAATAAATCCAGGTTGCATGCAAATTGAATTAATATTGTAGGCAGCTTGGAAATGCGTTAATCGTCAGGAAGTGCATTAGACCCCAGCACATGTGTATTTGGCAGCAGATGTAGAAGCCCAAAGTTCTGCTTTGCTAATTTGAGTGGAGGACTTACATTGTAGACATTTTGTAGCTTTTGCTGTTCTTTTGCAGGATCCTTTAAAATACGTATGGAAAGAAAAAACAAATTTACTTTGGATATGTAAAGAAAAGAACACTTCAGAAATGTGGTTGCTTGGAGGGAGCATGTGAACTTTCACCAAGTTACTACGATTCTGCAGCATAACGGGATATTTTGATTAACGTAGTTCTCTTTATTACTGCCTTGAGAGAATTGGTTTATGTAAAGAGTTTAGAGAAAGAGCAAAGAGTTAGATCATGTCAAGGGGGCACTCGGATTTGAACCAAGGACCTCTCGATCTGCAGTCGAATGCTCTACCACTGAGCTATACCCCCACGCTTTGTTCAGCTTTTCTGACCATTTTAAATAGTTTCTCTCATGTAGTCCATGAAAGCATTTCAAGCGTTAACTTGGAGTTTGTTAAGGTTGGACAGAGTTAAATGATAACTCTTAGAGACTAGAGATGGTCAATGAGACAGTAATAAATCCAGGTTGCATGCAAATTGAATCAATATTGTAGGCAGCTTGGAAATGCGTTAATCGTCAGGAAGTGCATTACACCCCAGCACATGTGTATTTGGCAGCAGATGTAGAAGCCCAAAGTTCTTCTGCTTTGCTAATTTGAGTGGAGGACTTACATTGTAGACATTTTGTAGCTTTTGCTGTTCTTTTGCAGGATCCTTTAAAATACGTATAGAAAGAAAAACCAAATTTACTTTGGATATGTAAAGAAAAGAACACTTCAGAAATGTGGTTGCTTGGAGGGAGCATGTGAACTTTCACCAAGTTACTACGATTCTGCAGCATAACGGGATATTTTGATTATTGTAGTTCTCTTTATTACTGCCTTGAGAGTATTGGTTTATGTAAAGAGATAAGAGATAGATCATGTCAAGGGGGCCCTCGGATTTGAACCAAGGACCTCTCGATCTGCAGTCGAATGCTCTACCACTGAGCTATACCCCCACGCTCTGTTCAGCTTTTCTGACCATTTTAAATAGTTTCTCTCATGTAGTTCATGAAAACATTTCAAGCGTTAGCTTGGAGTTTGTTAAGGTTGGACAGAGTTAAATGATAACTCTTAGAGACTAGAGATGGTCAATGAGACAGTAATAAATCCAGGTTGCATGCAAATTGAATTAATATTGTAGGCAGCTTGGAAATGCGTTAATCGTCAGGAAGTGTATTTGAATGTCCCACTTCCATGACGCTCACAATTTGCATAATAATGTGCATGAAAGCTAGAATGATGAGCATGTTACGGACCATGGCCGCAAGAGACACTTTCGTCAGACCCAGAAACTTCTCATTCTGCAGTTGCCATTTCTGCCACTGCATTAGACCCCAGCACATGTGTATTTGGCAGCAGATGACGAAGCCCAAAGTTCTTCTGCTTTGCTAATTTGAGTGGAGGACTTACATTGTAGACATTGTGTAGCTTTTGCTGTTCTTTTGCAGGATCCTTTAAAATACGTATGGAAAGAAAAACCAAATTTACTTTGGATATGTAAAGAAAAGAACACTTCAGATATGTGGTTGCTTGGAGGGAGCATGTGAACTTTCACCAAGTTACTACGATTCTGCAGCATAACGGGATATTTTGATTAACGTAGTTCTCTTTATTACTGCCTTGAGAGTATTGGTTTATGTAAAGAGTTTAGAGAAAGAGCAAAGAGCTAGATCATGTCAAGGGGGCACTCGGATTTGAACCAAGGACCTCTCGATCTGCAGTCGAATGCTCTACCACTGAGCTATACCCCCACGCTCTGTTCAGCTTTTCTGACCATTTTAAATAGTTTCTCTCATGTAGTCCATGAAAACATTTCAAGCGTTAACTTGGAGTTTGTTAAGGTTGGACAGAGTTAAATGATAACTCTTAGAGACTAGAGATGGTCAATGAGACAGTAATAAATCCAGGTTGTATGCAAATTGAATTAATATTGTAGGCAGCTTGGAAATGCGTTAATCGTCAGGAAGTGCATTAGACCCCAGCACATGTGTATTTGGCAGCAGATGTAGAAGCCCAAAGTTCTGCTTTGCTAATTTGAGTGGAGGACTTACATTGTAGACATTTTGTAGCTTTTGCTGTTCTTTTGCAGGATCCTTTAAAATACGTATGGAAAGAAAAAACAAATTTACTTTGGATATGTAAAGAAAAGAACACTTCAGAAATGTGGTTGCTTGGAGGGAGCATGTGAACTTTCACCAAGTTACTACGATTCTGCAGCATAACGGGATATTTTGATTAACGTAGTTCTCTTTATTACTGCCTTGAGAGAATTGGTTTATGTAAAGAGTTTAGAGAAAGAGCAAAGAGTTAGATCATGTCAAGGGGGCACTCGGATTTGAACCAAGGACCTCTCGATCTGCAGTCGAATGCTCTACCACTGAGCTATACCCCCACGCTTTGTTCAGCTTTTCTGACCATTTTAAATAGTTTCTCTCATGTAGTCCATGAAAGCATTTCAAGCGTTAACTTGGAGTTTGTTAAGGTTGGACAGAGTTAAATGATAACTCTTAGAGACTAGAGATGGTCAATGAGACAGTAATAAATCCAGGTTGCATGCAAATTGAATCAATATTGTAGGCAGCTTGGAAATGCGTTAATCGTCAGGAAGTGCATTACACCCCAGCACATGTGTATTTGGCAGCAGATGTAGAAGCCCAAAGTTCTTCTGCTTTGCTAATTTGAGTGGAGGACTTACATTGTAGACATTTTGTAGCTTTTGCTGTTCTTTTGCAGGATCCTTTAAAATACGTATGGAAAGAAAAAACAAATTTACTTTGGATATGTAAAGAAAAGAACACTTCAGAAATGTGGTTGCTTGGAGGGAGCATGTGAACTTTCACCAAGTTACTACGATTCTGCAGCATAACGGGATATTTTGCTTATTGTAGTTCTCTTTATTACTGCCTTGAGAGTATTGGTTTATGTAAAGAGATAAGAGATAGATCATGTCAAGGGGGCCCTCGGATTTGAACCAAGGACCTCTCGATCTGCAGTCAAATGCTCTACCACTGAGCTATACCCCCACGCTCTGTTCACCTTTTCTGACCATTTGAAATAGTTTCTCTCATGTAGTCCATGAAAGCATTTCAAGCGTTAACTTGGAGTTTGTTAAGGTTAGACAGAGTTAAATGATAACTCTTAGAGACTAGAGATGGTCAATGAGACAGTAATAAATCCAGGTTGCATGCAAATTGAATTAATATTGTAGGCAGCTTGGAAATGCGTTAATCGTCAGGAAGTGTATTTGAATGTCCCACTTCCATGATGCTCACAATTTGCATAATAATCTGCATGAAAGCTAGAATGATGAGCATGTTACGGACCATGGCCGCAAGAGACACTTTCGTCAGACCCAGAAACTTCTCATTCTGCAGTTGCCATTTCTGCCACTGCATTAGACCCCAGCACATGTGTAATTGGCAGCAGATGTAGAAGCCAAAAGTTCTTCTGTTTTTCTAATTTGAGTGGAGGACTTACATTGTAGACATTTTGTAGCTTTTGCTGTTCTTTTGCAGGATCCTTTAAAATACGTATGGAAAGAAAAACCAAATTTACTTTGGATATGTAAAGAAAAGAACACTTCAGATATGTGGTTGCTTGGAGGGAGCATGTGAACTTTCACCAAGTTACTACGATTCTGCAGCATAACGGGATATTTTGATTATTGTAGTTCTCTTTATTACTGCCTTGAGAGTATTGGTTTATGTAAAGAGATTAGAGAAAGAGCAAAAAGCTAGATCATGTCAAGGGGGCACTCGGATTTGAACCAAGGACCTCTCGATCTGCAGTCGAATGCTCTACCACTGAGCTATACCCCCACGCTCTGTTCAGCTTTTCTGACCATTTTAAATAGTTTCTCTCATGTAGTCCATGAAAACATTTCAAGCGTTAACTTGGAGTTTGTTAAGGTTGGACAGAGTTAAATGATAACTCTTAGAGACTAGAGATGGTCAATGAGACAGTAAGAAATCCAGGTTGCATGCAAATTGAATTAATATTGTAGGCAGCTTGGAAATGCGTTAATCGTCAGGAAGTGCATTAGACCCCAGCACATGTGTATTTGGCAGCAGATGTAGAAGCCCAAAGTTCTTCTGCTTTGCTAATTTGAGTGGAGGACTTACATTGTAGACATTTTGTAGCTTTTGCTGTTCTTTTGCAGGATCCTTTAAAATACGTATGGAAAGAAAAAACAAATTTACTTTGGATATGTAAAGAAAAGAACACTTCAGAAATGTGGTTGCTTGGAGGGAGCATGTGAACTTTCACCAAGTTACTACGATTCTGCAGCATAACGGGATATTTTGATTAACGTAGTTCTCTTTATTACTGCCTTGAGAGAATTGGTTTATGTAAAGAGTTTAGAGAAAGAGCAAAGAGTTAGATCATGTCAAGGGGGCACTCGGATTTGAACCAAGGACCTCTCAATCTGCAGTCGAATGCTCTACCACTGAGCTATACCCCCACGCTTTGTTCAGCTTTTCTGACCATTTTAAATAGTTTCTCTCATGTAGTCCATGAAAGCATTTCAAGCGTTAACTTGGAGTTTGTTAAGGTTGGACAGAGTTAAGAGTATCTCTTAGAGACTAGAGATGGTCAATGAGACAGTAATAAATCCAGGTTGCATGCAAATTGAATTAATATTGTAGGCAGCTTGGAAATGCGTTAATCGTCAGGAAGTGCATTACACCCCAGCACATGTGTATTTGGCAGCAGATGTAGAAGCCCAAAGTTCTTCTGCTTTGCTAATTTGAGTGGAGGTCTTACATTGTAGACATTTTGTAGCTTTTGCTGTTCTTTTGCAGGATCCTTTAAAATACGTATGGAAAGAAAAAACAAATTTACTTTGGATATGTAAAGAAAAGAACACTTCAGAAATGTGGTTGCTTGGAGGGAGCATGTGAACTTTCACCAAGTTACTACGATTCTGCAGCATAACGGGATATTTTGATTATTGTAGTTCTCTTTATTACTGCCTTGAGAGTATTGGTTTATGTAAAGAGATAAGAGATAGATCATGTCAAGGGGGCACTCGGATTTGAACCAAGGACCTCTCGATCTGCAGTCGAATGCTCTACCACTGAGCTATACCCCCACGCTCTGTTCAGCTTTTCTGACCATTTTAAATAGTTTCTCTCATGTAGTTCATGAAAACATTTCAAGCGTTAGCTTGGAGTTTGTTAAGGTTGGACAGAGTTAAATGATAACTCTTAGAGACTAGAGATGGTCAATGAGACAGTAATAAATCCAGGTTGCATGCAAATTGAATTAATATTGTAGGTAGCTTGGAAATGCGTTAATCGTCAGGAAGTGTATTTGAATGTCCCACTTCCATGACGCTCACAATTTGCATAATAATCTGCATGAAAGCTAGAATGATGAGCATGTTACGGACCATGGCCGCAAGAGACACTTTCGTCAGACCCAGAAACTTCTCATTCTGCAGTTGCCATTTCTGCCACTGCATTAGACCCCAGCACATGTGTATTTGGCAGCAGATGACGAAGCCCAAAGTTCTTCTGCTTTGCTAATTTGAGTGGAGGACTTACATTGTAGACATTTTGTAGCTTTTGCTGTTCTTTTGCAGGATCCTTTAAAATACGTATGGAAAGAAAAACCAAATTTACTTTGGATATGTAAAGAAAAGAACACTTCAGATATGTGGTTGCTTGGAGGGAGCATGTGAACTTTCACCAAGTTACTACGATTCTGCAGCATAACGGGATATTTTGATTATTGTAGTTCTCTTTATTACTGCCTTGAGAGTATTGGTTTATGTAAAGAGTTTAGAGAAAGAGCAAAGAGCTAGATCATGTCAAGGGGGCACTCGGATTTGAACCAAGGACCTCTCGATCTGCAGTCGAATGCTCTACCACTGAGCTATACCCCCACGCTCTGTTCAGCTTTTCTGACCATTTTAAATAGTTTCTCTCATGTAGTCCATGAAAACATTTCAAGCGTTAACTTGGAGTTTGTTAAGGTTGGACAGAGTTAAATGATAACTCTTAGAGACTAGAGATGGTCAATGAGACAGTAATAAATCCAGGTTGCATGCAAATTGAATTAATATTGTAGGCAGCTTGGAAATGCGTTAATCGTCAGGAAGTGCATTAGACCCCAGCACATGTGTATTTGGCAGCAGATGTAGAAGCCCAAAGTTCTGCTTTGCTAATTTGAGTGGAGGACTTACATTGTAGACATTTTGTAGCTTTTGCTGTTCTTTTGCAGGATCCTTTAAAATACGTATGGAAAGAAAAAACAAATTTACTTTGGATATGTAAAGAAAAGAACACTTCAGAAATGTGGTTGCTTGGAGGAAGCATGTGAACTTTCACCAAGTTACTACGATTCTGCAGCATAACGGGATATTTTGATTAACGTAGTTCTCTTTATTACTGCCTTGAGAGAATTGGTTTATGTAAAGAGTTTAGAGAAAGAGCAAAGAATTAGATCATGTCAAGGGGGCACTCGGATTTGAACCAAGGACCTCTCGATCTGCAGTCGAATGCTCTACCACTGAGCTACACCCCCACGCTTTGTTCAGCTTTTCTAACCATTTTAAATAGTTTCTCTCATGTAGTCCATGAAAGCATTTCAAGCGTTAACTTGGAGTTTGTTAAGGTTGGACAGAGTTAAATGATAACTCTTAGAGACTAGAGATGGTCAATGAGACAGTAATAAATCCAGGTTGCATGCAAATTGAATCAATATTGTAGGCAGCTTGGAAATGCGTTAATCGTCAGGAAGTGCATTACACCCCAGCACATGTGTATTTGGCAGCAGATGTAGAAGCCCAAAGTTCTTCTGCTTTGCTAATTTGAGTGGAGGACTTACATTGTAGACATTTTGTAGCTTTTGCTGTTCTTTTGCAGGATCCTTTAAAATACGTATGGAAAGAAAAAACAAATTTACTTTGGATATGTAAAGAAAAGAACACTTCAGAAATGTGGTTGCTTGGAGGGAGCATGTGAACTTTCACCAAGTTACTACGATTCTGCAGCATAACGGGATATTTTGCTTATTGTAGTTCTCTTTATTACTGCCTTGAGAGTATTGGTTTATGTAAAGAGATAAGAGATAGATCATGTCAAGGGGGCCCTCGGATTTGAACCAAGGACCTCTCGATCTGCAGTCGAATGCTCTACCACTGAGCTATACCCCCACGCTCTGTTCACCTTTTCTGACCATTTTAAATAGTTTCTCTCATGTAGTCCATGAAAGCATTTCAAGCGTTAACTTGGAGTTTGTTAAGGTTGGACAGAGTTAAATGATAACTCTTAGAGACTAGAGATGGTCAATGAGACAGTAATAAATCCAGGTTGCATGCAAATTGAATTAATATTGTAGGCAGCTTGGAAATGCGTTAATCGTCAGGAAGTGTATTTGAATGTCCCACTTCCATGATGCTCACAATTTGCATAATAATCTGCATGAAAGCTAGAATGATGAGCATGTTACGGACCATGGCCGCAAGAGACACTTTCGTCAGACCCAGAAACTTCTCATTCTGCAGTTGCCATTTCTGCCACTGCATTAGACCCCAGCACATGTGTAATTGGCAGCAGATGTAGAAGCCAAAAGTTCTTCTGTTTTTCTAATTTGAGTGGAGGACTTACATTGTAGACATTTTGTAGCTTTTGCTGTTCTTTTGCAGGATCCTTTAAAATACGTATGGAAAGAAAAACCAAATTTACTTTGGATATGTAAAGAAAAGAACACTTCAGATATGTGGTTGCTTGGAGGGAGCATGTGAACTTTCACCAAGTTACTACGATTCTGCAGCATAACGGGATATTTTGATTATTGTAGTTCTCTTTATTACTGCCTTGAGAGTATTGGTTTATGTAAAGAGATTAGAGAAAGAGCAAAAAGCTAGATCATGTCAAGGGGGCACTCGGATTTGAACCAAGGACCTCTCGATCTGCAGTCGAATGCTCTACCACTGAGCTATACCCCCACGCTCTGTTCAACTTTTCTGACCATTTTAAATAGTTTCTCTCATGTAGTCCATGAAAACATTTCAAGCGTTAACTTGGAGTTTGTTAAGGTTGGACAGAGTTAAATGATAACTCTTAGAGACTAGAGATGGTCAATGAGACAGTAATAAATCCAGGTTGCATGCAAATTGAATTAATATTGTAGGCAGCTTGGAAATGCGTTAATCGTCAGGAAGTGCATTAGACCCCAGCACATGTGTATTTGGCAGCAGATGTAGAAGCCCAAAGTTCTTCTGCTTTGCTAATTTGAGTGGAGGACTTACATTGTAGACATTTTGTAGCTTTTGCTGTTCTTTTGCAGGATCCTTTAAAATACGTATGGAAAGAAAAAACAAATTTACTTTGGATATGTAAAGAAAAGAACACTTCAGAAATGTGGTTGCTTGGAGGGAGCATGTGAACTTTCACCAAGTTACTACGATTCTGCAGCATAACGGGATATTTTGATTATTGTAGTTCTCTTTATTACTGCCTTGAGAGTATTGGTTTATGTAAAGAGATTAGAGAAAGAGCAAAAAGCTAGATCATGTCAAAGGGGCACTCAGATTTGAACCAAGGACCTCTTGATCTGCAGTCAAATGCTCTACCACTGAGCTATACCCCTACGCTCTGTTCAGCTTTTCTGACCATTTTAAATAGTTTCTCTCATGTAGTCCATGAAAGCATTTCAAGCGTTAACTTGGAGTTTGTTAAGGTTGGACAGAGGTAAATGATAACTCTTAGAGACTAGAGATG
>NC_090652.1:32219338-32231838 GCF_040937935.1 Hyperolius riggenbachi
TAATAATCTGCATGAAAGCTAGAATGATGAGCATGTTACGGACCATGGCCGCAAGAGACACTTTCATCAGACCCAGAAACTTCTCATTCTGCAGTTGCCATTTCTGCCACTGCATTAGACCCCAGCACATGTGTATTTGGCAGCAGATGTAGAAGCCCAAAGTTCTTCTGCTTTGCTAATTTGAGTGGAGGACTTACATTGTAGACATTTTGTAGCTTTTGCTGTTCATTTGCAGGATCCTTTAAAATACGTATGGAAAGAAAAAACAAATTTACTTTGGATATGTAAAGAAAAGAACACTTCAGAAATGTAGTTGCTTGGAGAAAGCATGTGAACTTTCACCAAGTTACTACGATTCTGCAGCATAACGGGATATTTTGATTATTGTAGTTCTCTTTATTACTGCCTTGAGAGTATTGGTTTATGTAAAGAGATTAGAGAAAGAGCAAAAAGCTAGATCATGTCAAGGGGGCACTCAGATTTGAACCAAGGACCTCTTGATCTGCAGTCAAATGCTCTACCACTGAGCTATACCCCTACGCTCTGTTCAGCTTTTCTGACCATTTTAAATAGTTTCTCTCATGTAGTCCATGAAAGCATTTCAAGCGTTAACTTGGAGTTTGTTAAGGTTGGACAGAGTTACATGATAACTCTTAGAGACTAGAGATGGTCAATGAGACAGTAATAAATCCAGGTTGCATGCAAATTGAATTAATATTGTAGGCAGCTTGGAAATGCGTTAATCGTCAGGAAGTGCATTAGACCCCAGCACATGTGTATTTGGCAGCAGATGTAGAAGCCCAAAGTTCTTCTGCTTCGCTAATTTGAGTGGAGGACTTACATTGTAGACATTTTGTAGCTTTTGCTGTTCTTTTGCAGGATCCTTTAAAATACGTATGGAAAGAAAAAACAAATTTACTTTGGATATGTAAAGAAAAGAACACTTCAGAAATGTGGTTGCTTGGAGGGAGCATGTGAACTTTCACCAAGTTACTACGATTCTGCAGCATAACGGGATATTTTGATTATTGTAGTTCTCTTTATTACTGCCTTGAGAGTATTGGTTTATGTAAAGAGATAAGAGATAGATCATGTCAAGAGGGCACTCGGATTTGAACCAAGGACCTCTCGATCTGCAGTCGAATGCTCTACCACTGAGCTATACCCCCACGCTCTGTTCAGCTTTTCTGACCATTTTAAATAGTTTCTCTCATGTAGTTCATGAAAACATTTCAAGCGTTAGCTTGGAGTTTGTTAAGGTTGGACAGAGTTAAATGATAACTCTTAGAGACTAGAGATGGTCAATGAGACAGTAATAAATCCAGGTTGCATGCAAATTGAATTAATATTGTAGGCAGCTTGGAAATGCGTTAATCGTCAGGAAGTGTATTTGAATGTCCCACTTCCATGACGCTCACAATTTGCATAATAATCTGCATGAAAGCTAGAATGATGAGCATGTTACGGACCATGGCCGCAAGAGACACTTTCGTCAGACCCAGAAACTTCTCATTCTGCAGTTGCCATTTCTGCCACTGCATTAGACCCCAGCACATGTGTATTTGGCAGCAGATGACGAAGCCCAAAGTTCTTCTGCTTTGCTAATTTGAGTGGAGGACTTACATTGTAGACATTTTGTAGCTTTTGCTGTTCTTTTGCAGGATCCTTTAAAATACGTATGGAAAGAAAAACCAAATTTACTTTGGATATGTAAAGAAAAGAACACTTCAGATATGTGGTTGCTTGGAGGGAGCATGTGAACTTTCACCAAGTTACTACGATTCTGCAGCATAACGGAATATTTTGATTATTGTAGTTCTCTTTATTACTGCCTTGAGAGTATTGGTTTATGTAAAGAGTTTAGAGAAAGAGCAAAGAGCTAGATCATGTCAAGGGGGCACTCGGATTTGAACCAAGGACCTCTCGATACGCAGTCGAATGCTCTACCGCTGAGCTACACCCCCGCGCTCTGTTCAGCTTTTCTGACCATTTTAAATAGTTTCTCTCATGTAGTCCATGAAAACATTTAAAGCGTTAACTTGGAGTTTGTTAAGGTTGGACAGAGTTAAATGATAACTCTTAGAGACTAGAGATGGTCAATGAGACAGTAATAAATCCAGGTTGCATGCAAATTGAATTAATATTGTAGGCAGCTTGGAAATGCGTTAATCGTCAGGAAGTGCATTAGACCCCAGCACATGTGTATTTGGCAGCAGATGTAGAAGCCCAAAGTTCTTCTGCTTTGCTAATTTGAGTGGAGGACTTACATTGTAGACATTTTGTAGCCTTTGCTGTTCTTTTGCTGGATCCTTTAAAATATGTATGGAAAGAAAAAAGAAATTTACTTTGGATATGTAAAGAAAAGAACACTTCAGAAATGTGGTTGCTTGGAGGGAGCATGTGAACTTTCACCAAGTTACTACGATTTTGCAGCATAACGGGATATTTTGATTAACGTAGTTCTCTTTATTACTGCCTTGAGAGTATTGGTTTATGTAAAGAGTTTAGAGAAAGAGCAAAGAGCTAGATCATGTCAAGGGGGCACTCGGATTTGAACCAAAGACCTCTTGATCTGCAGTCGAATGCTCTACCACTGAGCTATACCCCCACGCTCTGTTCAGCTTTTCTGACCAATTTAAATAGTTTCTCTCATGTAGTCCATGAAAGCATTTCAAGCGTTAACTTGGAGTTTGTTAAGGTTGGACAGAGTTAAATGATAACTCTTAGAGACTAGAGATGGTCAATGAGACAGTAATAAATCCAGGTTGCATGCAAATTGAATTAATATTGTAGGCAGCTTGGAAATGGTTTAATCGTCAGGAAGTGTATTTGAATGTCCCACTTCCATGACGCTCACAATTTGCATAATAATCTGCATGAAAGCTAGAATGATGAGCATGTTACGGACCATGGCCGCAAGAGACACTTTCATCAGACCCAGAAACTTCTCATTCTGCAGTTGCCATTTCTGCCACTGCATTAGACCCCAGCACATGTGTATTTGGCAGCAGATGTAGAAGCCCAAAGTTCTTCTGCTTTGCTAATTTGAGTGGAGGACTTACATTGTAGACATTTTGTAGCTTTTGCTGTTCATTTGCAGGATCCTTTAAAATACGTATGGAAAGAAAAAACAAATTTACTTTGGATATGTAAAGAAAAGAACACTTCAGAAATGTAGTTGCTTGGAGAGAGCATGTGAACTTTCACCAAGTTACTACGATTCTGCAGCATAACGGGATATTTTGATTATTGTAGTTCTCTTTATTACTGCCTTGAGAGTATTGGTTTATGTAAAGAGATTAGAGAAAGAGCAAAAAGCTAGATAATGTCAAGGGGGCACTCAGATTTGAACCAAGGACCTCTTGATCTGCAGTCAAATGCTCTACCACTGAGCTATACCCCTACGCTCTGTTCAGCTTTTCTGACCATTTTAAATAGTTTCTCTCATGTAGTCCATGAAAGCATTTCAAGCGTTAACTTGGAGTTTGTTAAGGTTGGACAGAGTTACATGATAACTCTTAGAGACTAGAGATGGTCAATGAGACAGTAATAAATCCAGGTTGCATGCAAATTGAATTAATATTGTAGGCAGCTTGGAAATGCGTTAATCGTCAGGAAGTGCATTAGACCCCAGCACATGTGTATTTGGCAGCAGATGTAGAAGCCCAAAGTTCTTCTGCTTTGCTAATTTGAGTGGAGGACTTACATTGTAGACATTTTGTAGCTTTTGCTGTTCTTTTGCAGGATCCTTTAAAATACGTATGGAAAGAAAAAACAAATTTACTTTGGATATGTAAAGAAAAGAACACTTCAGAAATGTGGTTGCTTGGAGGGAGCATGTGAACTTTCACCAAGTTACTACGATTCTGCAGCATAACGGGATATTTTGATTATTGTAGTTCTCTTTATTACTGCCTTGAGAGTATTGGTTTATGTAAAGAGTTTAAAGAAAGAGCAAAGAGCTAGATCATGTCAAGGGGGCACACAGATTTGAACCAAGGACCTCTCGATCTGATGTCGAATGCTCTACCACTGAGCTATACCCCCACGCTCTGTTCAGCTTTTCTGACCATTTTAAATAGTTTCTTTCATGTAGTCCATGAAAGCATTTCAAGCGTTAACTTGGAGTTTGTTAAGGTTGGACAGAGTTAAATGATAACTCTTAGAGACTAGAGATGGTCAATGAGACAGTAATAAATCCAGGTTGCATGCAAATTGAATTAATATTGTAAGCAGCTTGGAAATGCGTTAATCGTCAGGAAGTGTATTTGAATGTCCCACTTCCATGACGCTCACAATTTGCATAATAATCTGCATGAAAGCTAGAATGATGAGCATGTTACAGACCATGGCCGCAAGAGACACTTTCGTCAGACCCAGAAACTTCTCATTCTGCAGTTGCCATTTCTGCCACTGCATTAGACCCCAGCACATGTGTATTTGGCAGCAGATGTAGAAGCCCAAAGTTCTTCTGCTTTGCTAATTTGAGTGGAGGACTTACATTGTAGACATTTTGTAGCTTTTGCTGTTCATTTGCAGGATCCTTTAAAATACGTATGGAAAGAAAAACCAAATTTACTTTGGATATGTAAAGAAAAGAACACTTCAGAAATGTAGTTGCTTGGAGAGAGCATGTGAACTTTCACCAAGTTACTACGATTCTGCAGCATAACGGGATATTTTGATTATTGTAGTTCTCTTTATTACTGCCTTGAGAGTATTGGTTTATGTAAAGAGATTAGAGAAAGAGCAAAGAGCTAGATCATGTCAAGCGGGCACTCGGATTTGAACCAAGGACCTCTCAATCTGCAGTCGAATGCTCTACCACTGAGCTATACCCCCACGCTCTGTTCAGCTTTTCTGACCATTTTAAATAGTTTCTCTCATGTAGTCCATGAAAACATTTCAAGCGTTAACTTGCAGTTTGTTAAGGTTGGACAGAGTTAAATGATAACTCTTAGAGACTAGAGATGGTCAATGAGACAGTAATAAATCCAGGTTGCATGCAAATTGAATTAATATTGTAGGCAGCTTGGAAATGCGTTAATCGTCAGGAAGTGCATTAGACCCCAGCACATGTGTATTTGGCAGCAGATGTAGAAGCCCAAAGTTCTTCTGCTTTGCTAATTTGAGTGGAGGACTTACATTGTAGACATTTTGTAGCTTTTGCTGTTCTTTTGCAGGATCCTTTAAAATACGTATGGAAAGAAAAAACAAATTTACTTTGGATATGTAAAGAAAAGAACACTTCAGAAATGTAGTTGCTTGGAGGGAGCATGTGAACTTTCACCAAGTTACTACGATTCTGCAGCATAACGGGATATTTTGATTATTGTAGTTCTCTTTATTACTGCCTTGAGAGTATTGGTTTATGTAAAGAGATAAGAGATAGATCATGTCAAAGGGACACTCGGATTTGAACCAAGGACCTCTCGATCTGCAGTCAAATGCTCTACCACTGAGCTATACCCCCACGCTCTGTTCAGCTTTTCTGACCATTTTAAATAGTTTCTCTCATGTAGTTCATGAAAACATTTCAAGCGTTAGCTTGGAGTTTGTTAAGGTTGGACAGAGTTAAATAATAACTCTTAGAGACTAGAGATGGTCAATGAGACAGTAATAAATCCAGGTTGCATGCAAATTGAATTAATATTGTAGGCAGCTTGGAAATGCGTTAATCGTCAGGAAGTGCATTAGACCCCAGCACATGTGTATTTGGCAGCAGATGTAGAAGCCCAAAGTTCTTCTGCTTTGCTAATTTGAGTGGAGGACTTACATTGTAGACATTTTGTAGGTTTTGCTGTTCTTTTGCAGGATCCTTTAAAATACGTATGGAAAGAAAAAACAAATTTACTTTGGATATGTAAAGAAAAGAACACTTCAGAAATGTGGTTGCTTGGAGGGAGCATGTGAACTTTCACCAAGTTACTACGATTCTGCAGCATAACGGGATATTTTGATTAACGTAGTTCTCTTTATTACTGCCTTGAGAGTATTGGTTTATGTAAAGAGTTTAGAGAAAGAGCAAAGAGCTAGATCATGTCAAGGGGGCACTTGGATTTGAACCAAGGACCTCTCGATCTGCAGTCGAATGCTCTACCACTGAGCTATACCCCCACACTCCGTTCAGCTTTTCTGACCATTTTAAATAGTTTCTCTCATGTAGTCCATGAAAGCATTTCAAGCGTTAACTTGGAGTTTGTTAAGGTTGGACAGAGCTAAATGATAACTCTTAGAGACTAGAGATGGTCAATGAGACAGTAATAAATCCAGGTTGCATGCAAATTGAATTAATATTGTAGGCAGCTTGGAAATGCGTTAATCGTCAGGAAGTGCATTAGACCCCAGCACATGTGTATTTGGCAGCAGATGTAGAAGCCCAAAGTTCTTCTGCTTTGCTAATTTGAGTGGAGGACTTACATTGTAGACATTTTGTAGCTTTTGCTGTTCTTTTGCAGGATCCTTTAAAATACGTATGGAAAGAAAAAACAAATTTACTTTGGCTATGTAAAGAAAAGAACACTTCAGAAATGTGGCTGCTTGGAGGGAGCATGTGAACTTTCACCAAGTTACAACGATTCTGCAGCATAACGGGATATTTTGATTAACGTAGTTCTCTTTATTACTGCCTTGAGAGTATTGGTTTATGTAAAGAGTTTAGAGAAAGAGCAAAGAGCTAGATCATGTCAAGGGGGCACTCCGATTTGAACCAAGGACCTCTCAATCTGCAGTCGAATGCTCTACCACTGAGCTATACCCCCACCCTCTGTTCAGCTTTTCTGACCATTTTAAATAGTTTCTCTCATGTAGTCCATGAAAGCATTTCAAGCGTTAACTTGGAGTTTGTTAAGGTTGGACAGAGTTAAATGATAACTCTTAGAGACTAGAGATGGTCAATGAGACAGTAATAAATCCAGGTTGCATGCAAATTGAATTAATATTGTAGGCAGCTTGGAAATGCGTTAATCGTCAGGAAGTGTATTTGAATGTCCCACTTCCATGACGCTCACAATTTGCATAATAATCTGCATGAAAGCTAGAATGATGAGCATGTTACGGACCATGGCCGCAAGAGACACTTTCGTTAGACCCAGAAACTTCTCATTCTGCAGTTGCCATTTCTGCCACTGCATTAGACCCCAGCACATGTGTATTTGGCAGCAGATGTAGAAGCCCAAAGTTCTTCTGCTTTGCTAATTTGAGTGGAGGACTTACATTGTAGACATTTTGTAGCTTTTGCTGTTCATTTGCAGTATCCTTTAAAATACGTATGGAAAGAAAAACCGAATTTACTTTGGATATGTAAAGAAAAGAACACTTCAGAAATGTGGTTGCTTGGTGGGAGCATGTGAACTTTCACTAAGTTACTACGATTCTGCAGCATAACGGGATATTTTGATTATTGTAGTTCTCTTTATTACTGCCTTGAGAGTATTGGTTTATGTAAAGAGATAAGAGATAGATCATGTCAAGGAGGCACTCGGATTTGAACCAAGGACCTCTCGATCTGCAGTCGAACGCTCTACCACTGAGCTATACCCCCACGCTCTGTTCAGCTTTTCTGACCATTTTAAATAGTTTCTCTCATGTAGTTTATGAAAACATTTCAAGCGTTAGCTTGGAGTTTGTTAAGGTTGGACAGAGTTAAATGATAACTCTTAGAGACTAGAGATGGTCAATGAGACAGTAATAAATCCAGGTTGCATGCAAATTGAATTAATATTGTAGGCAGCTTGGAAATGCATTAATCGTCAGGAAGTGCATTAGACCCCAGCACATGTGTATTTGGCAGCAGATGTAGAAGCCCAAAGTTCTTCTGCTTTGCTAATTTGAGTGGAGGACTTACATTGTAGACATTTTGTAGCTTTTGCTGTTCTTTTGCAGGATCCTTTAAAATACGTATGGAAAGAAAAAACAAATTTACTTTGGATATGTAAAGAAAAGAACACTTCAGAAATGTGGCTGCTTGGAGGGAGCATGTGAACTTTCAGCAAGTTACTACGATTCTGCAGCATAACGGGATATTTTGATTATTGTAGTTCTCTTTATTACTGCCTTGAGATTATTGGTTTATGTAAAGAGATAAGAGCAAGATCATGTCAAGGGGGCACTCGGATTAGAACCAAGGACCTCTCAATCTGCAGTCGAATGCTCTACCACTGAGCTATACCCCCACACTCTGTTCAGATTTTCTGACTATTTTAAATAGTTTCTCTCATGTAGTCCATGAAAGCATTTCAAGCGTTAACTTGGAGTTTGTTAAGGTTGGACAGAGTTAAATGATAACTCTTAGAGACTAGAGATGGTCAATGAGACAGTAATAAATCCAGGTTGCATGCAAATTGAATTAATATTGTAGGCAGCTTGGAAATGCGTTAATCGTCAGGAAGTGTATTTGAATGTCCCACTTCCATGACGCTCACAATTTGCATAATAATCTGCATGAAAGCTAGAATGATGAGCATGTTACGGACCATGGCCGCAAGAGACACTTTCGTCAGACCCAGAAACTTCTCATTCTGCAGTTGCCATTTTTGCCACTGCATTAGACCCCAGCACATGTGTATTTGGCAGCAGATGTAGAAGCCAAAGTTCTTCTGCTTTGCTAATTTGAGTGGAGGACTTACATTGTAGACATTTTGTAGCTTTTGCTGTTCTTTTGCAGGATCCTTTAAAATACGTATGGAAAGAAAAACCAAATTTACTTTGGATATGTAAAGAAAAGAACACTTCAGATATGTGGTTGCTTAAAGGGAGCATGTGAACTTTCACCAAGTTACTACGATTCTGCAGCATAACGGGATATTTTGATTATTGCAGTTCTCTTTATTACTGCCTTGAGAGTATTGGTTTATGAAAAGAGTTTAGGGTTAAGAGCAAAGAGCTAGATCATGTCAAGGGGGCACTCGGATTTGAACCAAGGACCTCTCGAACTGCAGTTGAATGCTCTACCACTGAGCTATACCCCCACGCTCTGTTCAGCTTTTCTGACCATTTTAAATCGTTTCTCTCATGTAGTCCATGAAAACATTTCAAGCGTTAACTTGGAGTTTGTTAAGGTTGGACAGAGTTAAATGATAACTCTTAGAGACTAGAGATGGTCAATGAGACAGTAATAAATCCAGGTTGCATGCAAATTGAATTAATATTGTAGGCAGCTTGAAAATGCGTTAATCGTCAGGAAGTGCATTAGACCCCAGCACATGTGTATTTGGCAGCAGATGTAGAAGCCCAAAGTTCTTCTGCTTTGCTAATTTGAGTGGAGGACTTACATTGTAGACATTTTGTAGCTTTTGCTGTTCATTTGCAGGATCCTTTAAAATACGTATGGAAAGAAAAACCAAATTTACTTTGGATATGTAAAGAAAAGAACACTTCAGAAATGTGGTTGCTTGGAGGGAGCATGTGAACTTTCACCAAGCTACTACGATTCTGCAGCATAACGGGATATTTTGATTATTGTAGTTCTCTTTATTACTGCCTTGAGAGTATTGGTTTATGTAAAGAGATTAGAGAAAGAGCAAAGAGCTAGATCATGTCAAGGGGGCAAACGGATTTGAACCAAGGACCTCTCAATCTGCAGTCGAATGCTCTACCACTGAGCTATACCCCCACGCTCCGTTCAGCTTTTCTGACCATTTTAAATAGTTTCTCTCATGTAGTCCATGAAAGCATTTCAAGCGTTAACTTGGAGTTTGTTAAGGTTGGACAGAGTTAAAGAGACTCCGTAACAAAAATTGCATCCTGTTTTTTATCATCCTACCAGTTCCAAAAGCTATTCTAATGTGTTCTGGCTTACTGCAGCTCGTTCTACTATCACCATCTCTGTAATACATCAACTTATCTCTCTCTTGTCAGACTTGTCAGGCCTGTCTGGAAGGCTGCCAAGTTTTTCAGTGTTGTGGTTCTGTGATGCATCTCCCCCCTCCAGGCCCCTCTCTGCACACTGCCTGTGTATTATTTAGATTAGGGCAGCTTCTCTCTTCTCTCTTATCTTTTACAAGCTGGATAAATCCTCCTCTGAGCTGGCTGGGCTTTCACATACTGAGGAATTACATACAGGCAGAGCTGTCTGCACTCTGCAGGAAGAAACAGCCTGACACTTCAGTGGAAGATAGCTGCAGGGGGAAAGAAACACACAAATGATCTCTTGAGATTCAAAAGGAAGGGTGTATACAGCCTGCTTGTGTATGGATGTATTTTCTATGTGTGGACATACTGTACATCAACCTACTTCCTGTTTTGGTGGCCATTTTGTTTGTTTATAAACAAACTTTTTAAAACTGTTTTTAACCACTTTTAATGCGGCGGGGAGCGGCGAAATTGTGACAGAGGGTAATAGGAGATGTCCCCTAACGCACTGGTATGTTTACTTTTGTGCGATTTTAACAATACAGATTCTCTTTAAATGATAACTCTTAGAGACTAGAGATGGTCAATGAGACAGTAATAAATCCAGGTTGCATGCAAATTGAATTAATATTGTAGGCAGCTTGGAAATGCGTTAATCGTCAGGAAGTGCATTAGACCCCAGCACATGTGTATTTGGCAGCAGATGTAGAAGCCCAAAGTTCTTCTGCTTTGCTAATTTGAGTGGAGGACTTACATTGTAGACATTTTGTAGCTTTTGCTGTTCATTTGCAGGATCCTTTAAAATACGTATGGAAAGAAAAACCAAATTTACTTTGGATATGTAAAGAAAAGAACACTTCAGAAATGTGGTTGCTTGGAGGGAGCATGTGAACTTTCACCAAGTTACTACGATTCTGCAGCATAACGGGATATTTTGATTATTGTAGTTCTCTTTATTACTGCCTTGAGAGTATTGGTTTATGTAAAGAGATTAGAGAAAGAGCAAAGAGCTAGATCAAGTCAAGGGGGCACTCGGATTTGAACCAAGGACCTCTCGATCTGCAGTCGAATGCTCTACCACTGAGCTATACCCCCACGCTCTGTTCAGCTTTTCTGACCATTTTAAATAGTTTCTCTCATGTAGTCCATGAAAACATTTCAAGCGTTAACTTGGAGTTTGTTAAGGTTGGACAGAGTTAAATGATAACTCTTAGAGACTAGAGATGGTCAATGAGACAGTAATAAATCCAGGTTGCATGCAAATTGAATTAATATTGTAGGCAGCTTGGAAATGCATTAATCGTCAGGAAGTGCATTAGACCCCAGCACATGTGTATTTGGCAGCAGATGTAGAAGCCCAAAGTTCTTCTGCTTTGCTAATTTGAGTGGAGGACTTACATTGTAGACATTTTGTAGCTTTTGCTGTTCTTTTGCAGGATCCTTTAAAATACGTATGAAAAGAAAAAACAAATTTACTTTGGATATGTAAAGAAAAGAACACTTCAGAAATGTGGTTGCTTGGAGGGAGCATGTGAACTTTCACCAAGTTACTACGATTCTGCAGCATAACGGGATATTTTGATTAACGTAGTTCTCTTTATTACTGCCTTGAGAGTAGTGGTCTATGTAAAGAGTTAAGAGAAAGAGCAAAGAGTTAGATCATGTCAAGGGGGCACTCGGATTTGAACCAAGGACCTCTCGATCTGCAGTCGAATGCTCTACCACTGAGCTATACCCCCACGCTCTGTTCAGCTTTTCTGACCATTTTAAATAGTTTCTCTCATGTAGTCCATGAAAACATTTCAAGCGTTAACTTGGAGTTTGTTAAGGTTGGACAGAGTTAAATGATAACTCTTAGAGACTAGAGATGGTCAATGAAACAGTAATAAATCCAGGTTGCATGCAAATTGAATTAATATTGTAGGCAGCTTGGAAATGCGTTAATCGTCAGGAAGTGCATTAGACCCCAGCACATGTGTATTTGGCAGCAGATGTAGAAGCCCAAAGTTCTTCTGCTTTGCTAATTTGAGTGGAGGACTTACATTGTAGACATTTTGTAGCTTTTGCTGTTCTTTTGCTGGATCCTTTAAAATATGTATGGAAAGAAAAAAGAAATTTACTTTGGATATGTAAAGAAAAGAACACTTCAGAAATGTGGTTGCTTGGAGGGAGCATGTGAACTTTCACCAAGTTACTACGATTCTGCAGCATAACGGGATATTTTGATTAACGTAGTTCTCTTTATTACTGCCTTGAGAGTATTGGTTTATGTAAAGAGTTTAGAGAAAGAGCTAGATCATGTAAAGGGGGCACTTGGATTTGAACCAAGGACCTCTCAATCTGCAGTCGAATGCTCTACCACTGAACTATACACCCACGCTCTGTTCAGCTTTTCTGACCATTTTATATAGTTTATCTCATGTAGTCCATGAAAGCATTTCAAGCGTTAACTTGGAGTTTGTTAAGGTTGGACAGAGTTAAATGATAACTCTTAGAGACTAGAGATGGTCAATGAGACAGTAATAAATCCAGGTTGCATGCAAATTGAATTAATATTGTAGGCAGCTTGGAAATGCATTAATCGTCAGGAAGTGTATTTGAATGTCCCACTTCCATGACGCTCACAATTTGCATAATAATCTGCATGA
>NC_090652.1:32236838-32239338 GCF_040937935.1 Hyperolius riggenbachi
AATAGTTTCTCTCATGTAGTCCATGAAAGCATTTCAAGCGTTAACTTGGAGTTTGTTAAGGTTGGACAGAGTTAAATGATAACTCTTAGAGACTAGAGATGGTCAATGAGACAGTAATAAATCCAGGTTGCATGCAAATTGAATTAATATTGTAGGCAGCTTGGAAATGCGTTAATCGTCAGGAAGTGTATTTGAATGTCCCACTTCCATGACGCTCACAATTTGCATAATAATCTGCATGAAAGCTAGAATGATGAGCATGTTACGGACCATGGCCGCAAGAGACACTTTCGTCAGACCCAGAAACTTCTCATTCTGCAGTTGCCATTTCTGCCACTGCATTAGATCCCAGCACATGTGTATTTGGCAGCAGATGTAGAAGCCCAAAGTTCTTCTGCTTTGCTAATTTGAGTGGAGGACTTACATTGTAGACATTTTGTAGCTTTTGCTGTTCTTTTGCAGGATCCTTTAAAATACGTATGGAAAGATAAAAACAAATTTACTTTGGATATGTAAAGAAAAGAACACTTCAGAAATGTGATTGCTTGGAGGGAGCATGTGAACTTTCACCAAGTTACTACGATTCTGCAGCATAACGGGATATTTTGATTAACGTAGTTCTCTTTATTACTGCCTTGAGAGTATTGGTTTATGTAAAGAGTTTAGAGAAAGAGCAAGATCATGTCAAGGGGGCACTCGGATTTGAACCAAGGACCTCTCGATCTGCAGTCGATTGCTCTACCACTGAGCTATACCCCCACGCTCTGTTCGGCTTTTCTGACCATTTTAAATAGTTTCTCTCATGTAGTCCATGAAAGCATTTCAAGCGTTAACTTGGAGTTTGTTAAGGTTGGACAGAGTTAAATGATAACTCTTAGAGACTAGAGATGGTCAATGAGACAGTAATAAATCCAGGTTGCATGCAAATTGAATTAATATTGTAGGCAGCTTGGAAATGCGTTAATCGTCAGGAAGTGTATTTGAATGTCCCACTTCCATGACGCTCACAATTTGCATAATAATCTGCATGAAAGCTAGAATGATGAGCATGTTACGGACCATGGCCGCAAGAGACACTTTCGTCAGACCCAGAAACTTCTCATTCTGCAGTTGCCATTTCTGCCACTGCATTAGACCCCAGCACATGTGTATTTGGCAGCAGATGACGAAGCCCAAAGTTCTTCTGCTTTGCTAATTTGAGTGGAGGACTTACATTGTAGACATGTTGTAGCTTTTGCTGTTCATTTGCAGGATCCTTTAAAATACGTATGGAAAGAAAAAACAAATTTACTTTGGATATGTAAAGAAAAGAACACTTCAGAAATGTGGCTGCTTGGAGGGAGCATGTGAACTTTCAGCAAGTTACTACGATTCTGCAGCATAACGGGATATTTTGATTATTGTAGTTCTCTTTATTACTGCCTTGAGATTATTGGTTTATGTAAAGAGATAAGAGCAAGATCATGTCAAGGGGGCACTCGGATTTGAACCAAGGACCTCTCGATCTGCAGTCAAATGCTCTACCACTGAGCTATACCCCCACACTCTGTTCAGCTTTTCTGACCATTTTAAATAGTTTCTCTCATGTAGTCCATGAAAGCATTTCAAGCGTTAACTTGGAGTTTGTTAAGGTTGGACAGAGTTAAATGATAACTCTTAGAGACTAGAGATGGTCAATGAGACAGTAATAAATCCAGGTTGCATGCAAATTGAATTAATATTGTAGGCAGCTTGGAAATGCGTTAATCGTCAGGAAGTGTATTTGAATGTCCCACTTCCATGACGCTCACAATTTGCATAATAATCTGCATGAAAGCTAGAATGATGAGCATGTTACGGACCATGGCCGCAAGAGACACTTTCGTCAGACCCAGAAACTTCTCATTCTGCAGTTGCCATTTTTGCCACTGCATTAGACCCCAGCACATGTGTATTTGGCAGCAGATGTAGAAGCCAAAGTTCTTCTGCTTTGCTAATTTGAGTGGAGGACTTACATTGTAGACATTTTGTAGCTTTTGCTGTTCTTTTGCAGGATCCTTTAAAATACGTATGGAAAGAAAAAACAAATTTACTTTGGATATGTAAAGAAAAGAACACTTCAGAAATGTGGTTGCTTGGAGGGAGCATGTGAACTTTCACCAAGTTACTACGATTCTGCAGCATAACGTGATATTTTGATGAATGTAGTTCTCTTTATTACTGCCTTGAGAGTATTGGTTTATGTAAAGAGTTTAGAGAAAGAGCAAAGAGCTAGATCATGTCAAGGGGGCACTCGGATTTGAACCAAGGACCTCTCGATCTGCAGTCGAATGCTCTACCACTGAGCTATACCCCCACACTCTGTTCAGCTTTTCTGACCATTTTAAATAGTTTCTCTCATGTAGTCCATGAAAGCATTTCAAGCGTTAACTTGGAGTTTGTTAAGGTTGGACAGAGTTAAATGATAACTCTTAGAGACTAGAGATGGTCAATGAGACAGTAATAAATCCAGGTTGCATGC
>NC_090652.1:32244338-32269338 GCF_040937935.1 Hyperolius riggenbachi
GAGCATCTGAACTTTCACCAATTTACTACGATTCTGCAGCATAACGGGATATTTTGATTATTGTAGTTCTCTTTATTACTGCCTTGAGAGTATTGGTTTATGTAAAGAGTTTAGAGAAAGAGCAAAGAGCTAGATCATGTCAAGGGGGCACTCGGATTTGAACCAAGGACCTCTCGTTCTGCAGTCAAATGCTCTACCACTGAGCTATACCCCCACACTCTGTTCAGCTTTTCTGACCATTTTAAATAGTTTCTCTCATGTAGTCCATGAAAGCATTTCAAGCGTTAACTTGGAGTTTGTTAAGGTTGGACAGAGTTAAATGATAACTCTTAGAGACTAGAGATGGTCAAAGAGACAGTAATAAATCCAGGTTGCATGCAAATTGAATTAATATTGTAGGCAGCTTGGAAATGCGTTAATCGTCAGGAAGTGTATTTGAATGTCCCACTTCCATGACGCTCACAATTTGCATAATAATCTGCATGAAAGCTAGAATGATGAGCATGTTACGGACCATGGCCGCAAGAGACACTTTCGTCAGACCCAGAAACTTCTCATTCTGCAGTTGCCATTTCTGCCACTGCATTAGACCCCAGGACATGTGTATTTGGCAGCAGATGTAGAAGCCCAAAGTTCTTCTGCTTTGCTAATTTGAGTGGAGGACTTACATTGTAGACATTTTGTAGCTTTTGCTGTTCTTTTGCAGGATCCTTTAAAATACGTATGGAAAGAAAAAAACAAATTTACTTTGGATATGTAAAGAAAAGAACACTTCAGAAATGTGCTTGCTTGGAGGGAGCATGTGAACTTTCACCAATTTACTACGATTCTGCAGCATAACGGGATATTTTGATTATTGTAGTTGTCTTTATTACTGCCTTGAGAGTATTGGTTTATGTAAAGAGATTAGAGAAAGATCAAAGCATTAGACCCCAGCACATGTGTATTTGGCAGCAGATGTAGAAGCCAAAGTTCTTCTGCTTTGCTAATTTGAGTGGAGGACTTACATTGTAGACATTTTGTAGCTTTTGCTGTTCTTTTGCAGGATCCTTTAACCTCCCTGGCGGTTAATTTTTTTTGCCAAATTGGCAAAAAAAACTTTTTTTAAAATTTTTTTTTTTTTGTTTCATGTAAAGCTACCAGAGTGGTAGCTACATGAAACACCACTAGAGGGCGCATGTGTCCCTCTAGTGCGATCGTCGCCGGCATCTATAGCAAACAGGGGAACGCGTATACAACGCGTTCCCCTGTTTGGCTTCTCCTGTCGCCATGGCGACGATCGGGATGACGTCATGGACGTCAGCCGACGTCCTGACGTCAGACACCTCCGATCCAGCCCATAGCGCTGCCCGGAACTCATTGGTCCGGGCAGCGCAGGGCTCTGGCGGGGGGGGGGGCCTCTTTCGCCGCTGCGTGCGGCCGATCGCCGCAGAGCGGCGGCGATCAAGCTGTGCGCGCGGCTAGCAAAGTGCTGGCTGCGCGCACAGCAATTTACAGATTAAAAATCGCCCCACCAGGGGCTGAGATCTCCCCCTGCGCGGCATAGCCCGAGCTCAGCTCGGGCTTACCGCCAGGGAGGTTAAAATACGTATGGAAAGAAAAAACAAATTTACTTTGGATATGTAAAGAAAAGAACACTTCAGAAATGTGGTTGCTTGGAGGGAGCATCTGAACTTTCACCAATTTACTACGATTCTGCAGCATAACGGGATATTTTGATTATTGTAGTTCTCTTTATTACTGCCTTGAGAGTATTGGTTTATGTAAAGAGTTTAGAGAAAGAGCAAAGAGCTAGATCATGTCAAGGGGGCACTCGGATTTGAACCAAGGACCTCTCGATCTGCAGTCGAATGCTCTACCACTGAGCTATACCCCCACACTCTGTTCAGCTTTTCTGACCATTTTAAATAGTTTCTCTCATGTAGTCCATGAAAGCATTTCAAGCGTTAACTTGGAGTTTGTTAAGGTTGGACAGAGTTAAATGATAACTCTTAGAGACTAGAGATGGTCAATGAGACAGTAATAAATCCAGGTTGCATGCAAATTGAATTAATATTGTAGGCAGCTTGGAAATGCGTTAATCGTCAGGAAGTGTATTTGAATGTCCCACTTCCATGACGCTCACAATTTGCATAATAATCTGCATGAAAGCTAGAATGATGAGCATGTTACGGACCATGGCCGCAAGAGACACTTTCGTCAGACCCAGAAACTTCTCATTCTGCAGTTGCCATTTCTGCCACTGCATTAGACCCCAGCACATGTGTATTTGGCAGCAGATGTAGAAGCCCAAAGTTCTTCTGCTTTGCTAATTTGAGTGGAGGACTTACATTGTAGACATTTTGTAGCTTTTGCTGTTCTTTTGCAGGATCCTTTAAAATACGTATGAAAAGAAAAAAACAAATTTACTTTGGATATGTAAAGAAAAGAACACTTCAGAAATGTGATTGCTTGGAGGGAGCATGTGAACTTTCACCAAGTTACTACGATTCTGCAGCATAACGGGATATTTTGATTAACGTAGTTCTCTTTATTACTGCCTTGAGAGTATTGGTTTATGTAAAGAGTTTAGAGAAAGAGCAAGATGAAGTCAAGGGGGCACTCGGATTTGAACCAAGGACCTCTCGATCTGCAGTCGAATGCTCTACCACTGAGCTATACCCCCACACTCTGTTCAGCTTTTCTGACCATTTTAAATAGTTTCTCTCATGTAGTCCATGAAAGCATTTCAAGCGTTAACTTGGAGTTTGTTAAGGTTGGACAGAGTTAAATGATAACTCTTAGAGACTAGAGATGGTCAATGAGACAGTAATAAATCCAGGTTGCATGCAAATTGAATTAATATTGTAGGCAGCTTGGAAATGCGTTAATCGTCAGGAAGTGCATTAGACCCCAGCACATGTGTATTTGGCAGCAGATGTAGAAGCCCAAAGTTCTTCTGCTTTGCTAATTTGAGTGGAGGACTTACATTGTAGACATTTTGTAGCTTTTGCTGTTCTTTTGCAGGATCCTTTAAAATACGTATGGAAAGAAAAAACAAATTTACTTTGGATATGTAAAGAAAAGAACACTTCAGAAATGTGGTTGCTTGGAGGGAGCATGTGAACTTTCACCAAGTTACTACGATTCTGCAGCATAACGGGATATTTTGATTATTGTAGTTCTCTTTATTACTGCCTTGAGAGTATTGGTTTATGTAAAGAGATAAGAGATAGATCATGTCAAGGGGGCACTCGGATTTGAACCAAGGACCTCTCGATCTGCAGTCAAATGCTCTACCACTGAGCTATACCCCCACGCTCTGTTCAGCTTTTCTGACCATTTTAAATAGTTTCTCTCATGTAGTTCATGAAAACATTTCAAGCGTTAGCTTGGAGTTTGTTAAAGTTGGACAGAGTTAAATGATAACTCTTAGAGACTAGAGATGGTCAATGAGACAGTAATAAATCCAGGTTGCATGCAAATTGAATTAATATTGTAGGCAGCTTGGAAATGCGTTAATCGTCAGGAAGTGCATTAGACCCCAGCACATGTGTATTTGGCAGCAGATGTAGAAGCCCAAAGTTCTTCTGCTTTGCTAATTTGAGTGGAGGACTTACATTGTAGACATTTTGTAGCTTTTGCTGTTCTTTTGCAGGATCCTTTAAAATACGTATGGAAAGAAAACATTTTTTTACTTTGGATATGTAAAGAAAAGAACACTTCAGAAATGTGGTTGCTTGGAGGGAGCATGTGAACGTTCACCAAGTTACTACGATTCTGCAGCATAACGGGATATTTTGATTATTGTAGTTCTATTTATTACTGCCTTGAGAGTATTGGTTTATGTAAAGAGATAAGAGATAGATCATGTCAAGGGGGCACTCGGATTTGAACCAAAGACCTCTCGATCTGCAGTCGAATGCTCTACCACTGAGCTATACCCCCACGCTCTGTTCAGCTTTTCTGACCATTTTAAATAGTTTCTCTCATGTAGTTCATGAAAACATTTCAAGCGTTAGCTTGGAGTTTGTTAAGGTTGGACAGAGTTAAATGATAACTCTTAGAGACTAGAGATAGTCAATGAGACAGTAATAAATCCAGGTTGCATGCAAATTGAATTAATATTGTAGGCAGCTTGGAAATGCGTTAATCGTCAGGAAGTGTATTTGAATGTCCCACTTTCATGACGCTCACAATTTGCATAATAATTTGCATGAAAGCTAGAATGATGAGCATGTTACGGACCATGGCCGCAAGAGACACTTTCGTCAGACCCAGAAAGTTCTCATTCTGCAGTTGCCATTTCTGCCACTGCATTAGACCCCAGCACATGTGTATTTGGCAGCAGATGTAGAAGCCCAAAGTTCTTCTGCTTTGCTAATTTGAGTGGAGGACTTACATTGTAGACATTTTGTAGCTTTTGCTGTTCTTTTGCAGGATCCTTTAAAATACGTATGGAAAGAAAAAAGAAATTTACTTTGGATATGTAAAGAAAAGAACACTTCAGAAATGTGGTTGCTTGGAGGGAGCATGTGAACTTTCACCAAGTTACTACGATTCTGCAGCATAACGGGATATTTTGATTATTGTAGTTCTCTTTATTACTGCCTTGAGAGTATTGGTTTATGTAAAGAGATAAGAGCTAGATCATGTCAAGGGGGCACTCGGATTTGAACCAAGGACCTCTCGATCTGCAGTCGAATGCTCTACCACTGAGCTATACCCCCACGCTCTGTTCAGCTTTTCTGACCATTTTAAATAGTTTCTCTCATGTAGACCATGAAAACATTTCAAGCATTAACTTGGAGTTTGTTAAGGTTGGACAGAGTTAAATGATAACTCTTAGAGACTAGAGATGGTCAATGAGACAGTAATAAATCCAGGTTGCATGCAAATTGAATTAATATTGTAGGCAGCTTGGAAATGCGTTAATCGTCAGGAAGTGCATTAGACCCCAGCACATGTGTATTTGGCAGCAGATGTAGAAGCCCAAAGTTCTTCTGCTTTGCTAATTTGAGTGGAGGACTTACATTGTAGACATTTTGTAGCTTTTGCTGTTCATTTGCAGGATCCTTTAAAATACGTATGGAAAGAAAAACCAAATTTACTTTGGATATGTAAAGAAAAGAACACTTCAGAAATGTGGTTGCTTGGAGGGAGCATGTGAACTTTCACCAAGTTACTACGATTCTGCAGCATAACGGGATATTTTGATTATTGTAGTTGTCTTTATTACTGCCTTGAGAGTATTGGTTTATGTAAAGAGATTAGAGAAAGATCAAAGCATTAGACCCCAGCACATGTGTATTTGGCAGCAGATGTAGAAGCCAAAGTTCTTCTGCTTTGCTAATTTGAGTGGAGGACTTACATTGTAGACATTTTGTAGCTTTTGCTGTTCTTTTGCAGGATCCTTTAAAATACGTATGGAAAGAAAAAACAAATTTACTTTGGATATGTAAAGAAAAGAACACTTCAGAAATGTGGTTGCTTGGAGGGAGCATCTGAACTTTCACCAATTTACTACGATTCTGCAGCATAACGGGATATTTTGATTATTGTAGTTCTCTTTATTACTGCCTTGAGAGTATTGGTTTATGTAAAGAGTTTAGAGAAAGAGCAAAGAGCTAGATCATGTCAAGGGGGCACTCGGATTTGAACCAAGGACCTCTCGATCTGCAGTCGAATGCTCTACCACTGAGCTATACCCCCACACTCTGTTCAGCTTTTCTGACCATTTTAAATAGTTTCTCTCATGTAGTCCATGAAAGCATTTCAAGCGTTAACTTGGAGTTTGTTAAGGTTGGACAGAGTTAAATGATAACTCTTAGAGACTAGAGATGGTCAATGAGACAGTAATAAATCCAGGTTGCATGCAAATTGAATTAATATTGTAGGCAGCTTGGAAATGCGTTAATCGTCAGGAAGTGTATTTGAATGTCCCACTTCCATGACGCTCACAATTTGCATAATAATCTGCATGAAAGCTAGAATGATGAGCATGTTACGGACCATGGCCGCAAGAGACACTTTCGTCAGACCCAGAAACTTCTCATTCTGCAGTTGCCATTTCTGCCACTGCATTAGACCCCAGCACATGTGTATTTGGCAGCAGATGTAGAAGCCCAAAGTTCTTCTGCTTTGCTAATTTGAGTGGAGGACTTACATTGTAGACATTTTGTAGCTTTTGCTGTTCTTTTGCAGGATCCTTTAAAATACGTATGAAAAGAAAAAAACAAATTTACTTTGGATATGTAAAGAAAAGAACACTTCAGAAATGTGATTGCTTGGAGGGAGCATGTGAACTTTCACCAAGTTACTACGATTCTGCAGCATAACGGGATATTTTGATTAACGTAGTTCTCTTTATTACTGCCTTGAGAGTATTGGTTTATGTAAAGAGTTTAGAGAAAGAGCAAGATGAAGTCAAGGGGGCACTCGGATTTGAACCAAGGACCTCTCGATCTGCAGTCGAATGCTCTACCACTGAGCTATACCCCCACACTCTGTTCAGCTTTTCTGACCATTTTAAATAGTTTCTCTCATGTAGTCCATGAAAGCATTTCAAGCGTTAACTTGGAGTTTGTTAAGGTTGGACAGAGTTAAATGATAACTCTTAGAGACTAGAGATGGTCAATGAGACAGTAATAAATCCAGGTTGCATGCAAATTGAATTAATATTGTAGGCAGCTTGGAAATGCGTTAATCGTCAGGAAGTGCATTAGACCCCAGCACATGTGTATTTGGCAGCAGATGTAGAAGCCCAAAGTTCTTCTGCTTTGCTAATTTGAGTGGAGGACTTACATTGTAGACATTTTGTAGCTTTTGCTGTTCTTTTGCAGGATCCTTTAAAATACGTATGGAAAGAAAAAACAAATTTACTTTGGATATGTAAAGAAAAGAACACTTCAGAAATGTGGTTGCTTGGAGGGAGCATGTGAACTTTCACCAAGTTACTACGATTCTGCAGCATAACGGGATATTTTGATTATTGTAGTTCTCTTTATTACTGCCTTGAGAGTATTGGTTTATGTAAAGAGATAAGAGATAGATCATGTCAAGGGGGCACTCGGATTTGAACCAAGGACCTCTCGATCTGCAGTCAAATGCTCTACCACTGAGCTATACCCCCACGCTCTGTTCAGCTTTTCTGACCATTTTAAATAGTTTCTCTCATGTAGTTCATGAAAACATTTCAAGCGTTAGCTTGGAGTTTGTTAAAGTTGGACAGAGTTAAATGATAACTCTTAGAGACTAGAGATGGTCAATGAGACAGTAATAAATCCAGGTTGCATGCAAATTGAATTAATATTGTAGGCAGCTTGGAAATGCGTTAATCGTCAGGAAGTGCATTAGACCCCAGCACATGTGTATTTGGCAGCAGATGTAGAAGCCCAAAGTTCTTCTGCTTTGCTAATTTGAGTGGAGGACTTACATTGTAGACATTTTGTAGCTTTTGCTGTTCTTTTGCAGGATCCTTTAAAATACGTATGGAAAGAAAACATTTTTTTACTTTGGATATGTAAAGAAAAGAACACTTCAGAAATGTGGTTGCTTGGAGGGAGCATGTGAACGTTCACCAAGTTACTACGATTCTGCAGCATAACGGGATATTTTGATTATTGTAGTTCTATTTATTACTGCCTTGAGAGTATTGGTTTATGTAAAGAGATAAGAGATAGATCATGTCAAGGGGGCACTCGGATTTGAACCAAAGACCTCTCGATCTGCAGTCGAATGCTCTACCACTGAGCTATACCCCCACGCTCTGTTCAGCTTTTCTGACCATTTTAAATAGTTTCTCTCATGTAGTTCATGAAAACATTTCAAGCGTTAGCTTGGAGTTTGTTAAGGTTGGACAGAGTTAAATGATAACTCTTAGAGACTAGAGATGGTCAATGAGACAGTAATAAATCCAGGTTGCATGCAAATTGAATTAATATTGTAGGCAGCTTGGAAATGCGTTAATCGTCAGGAAGTGTATTTGAATGTCCCACTTCCATGACGCTCACAATTTGCATAATAATCTGCATGAAAGCTAGAATGATGAGCATGTTACGGACCATGGCCGCAAGAGACACTTTCGTGAGACCCAGAAACTTCTCATTCTGCAGTTGCCATTTCTGCCACTGCATTAGACCCCAGCACATGTGTATTTGGCAGCAGATGACGAAGCCCAAAGTTCTTCTGCTTTGCTAATTTGAGTGGAGGACTTACATTGTAGACATTTTGTAGCTTTTGCTGTTCTTTTGCAGGATCCTTTAAAATACGTATGGAAAGAAAAACCAAATTTACTTTGGATATGTAAAGAAAAGAACACTTCAGATATGTGGTTGCTTGGAGGGAGCATGTGAACTTTCACCAAGTTACTACGATTCTGCAGCATAACGGGATATTTTGATTATTGTAGTTCTCTTTATTACTGCCTTGAGAGTATTGGTTTATGTAAAGAGATAAGAGATAGATCATGTCAAGGGGGCACTCGGATTTGAACCAAGGACCTCTCGATCTGCAGTCAAATGCTCTACCACTGAGCTATACCCCCACGCTCTGTTCAGCTTTTCTGACCATTTTAAATAGTTTCTCTCATGTAGTTCATGAAAACATTTCAAGCGTTAGCTTGGAGTTTGTTAAAGTTGGACAGAGTTAAATGATAACTCTTAGAGACTAGAGATGGTCAATGAGACAGTAATAAATCCAGGTTGCATGCAAATTGAATTAATATTGTAGGCAGCTTGGAAATGCGTTAATCGTCAGGAAGTGCATTAGACCCCAGCACATGTGTATTTGGCAGCAGATGTAGAAGCCCAAAGTTCTTCTGCTTTGCTAATTTGAGTGGAGGACTTACATTGTAGACATTTTGTAGCTTTTGCTGTTCTTTTGCAGGATCCTTTAAAATACGTATGGAAAGAAAACATTTTTTTACTTTGGATATGTAAAGAAAAGAACACTTCAGAAATGTGGTTGCTTGGAGGGAGCATGTGAACGTTCACCAAGTTACTACGATTCTGCAGCATAACGGGATATTTTGATTATTGTAGTTCTATTTATTACTGCCTTGAGAGTATTGGTTTATGTAAAGAGATAAGAGATAGATCATGTCAAGGGGGCACTCGGATTTGAACCAAAGACCTCTCGATCTGCAGTCGAATGCTCTACCACTGAGCTATACCCCCACGCTCTGTTCAGCTTTTCTGACCATTTTAAATAGTTTCTCTCATGTAGTTCATGAAAACATTTCAAGCGTTAGCTTGGAGTTTGTTAAGGTTGGACAGAGTTAAATGATAACTCTTAGAGACTAGAGATGGTCAATGAGACAGTAATAAATCCAGGTTGCATGCAAATTGAATTAATATTGTAGGCAGCTTGGAAATGCGTTAATCGTCAGGAAGTGTATTTGAATGTCCCACTTCCATGACGCTCACAATTTGCATAATAATCTGCATGAAAGCTAGAATGATGAGCATGTTACGGACCATGGCCGCAAGAGACACTTTCGTCAGACCCAGAAACTTCTCATTCTGCAGTTGCCATTTCTGCCACTGCATTAGACCCCAGCACATGTGTATTTGGCAGCAGATGACGAAGCCCAAAGTTCTTCTGCTTTGCTAATTTGAGTGGAGGACTTACATTGTAGACATTTTGTAGCTTTTGCTGTTCTTTTGCAGGATCCTTTAAAATACGTATGGAAAGAAAAACCAAATTTACTTTGGATATGTAAAGAAAAGAACACTTCAGATATGTGGTTGCTTGGAGGGAGCATGTGAACTTTCACCAAGTTACTACGATTCTGCAGCATAACGGAATATTTTGATTATTGTAGTTCTCTTTATTACTGCCTTGAGAGTATTGGTTTATGTAAAGAGTTTAGAGAAAGAGCAAAGAGCTAGATCATGTCAAGGGGGCACTCGGATTTGAACCAAGGACCTCTCGATACGCAGTCGAATGCTCTACCGCTGAGCTACACCCCCGCGCTCTGTTCAGCTTTTCTGACCATTTTAAATAGTTTCTCTCATGTAGTCCATGAAAACATTTAAAGCGTTAACTTGGAGTTTGTTAAGGTTGGACAGAGTTAAATGATAACTCTTAGAGACTAGAGATGGTCAATGAGACAGTAATAAATCCAGGTTGCATGCAAATTGAATTAATATTGTAGGCAGCTTGGAAATGCGTTAATCGTCAGGAAGTGCATTAGACCCCAGCACATGTGTATTTGGCAGCAGATGTAGAAGCCCAAAGTTCTTCTGCTTTGCTAATTTGAGTGGAGGACTTACATTGTAGACATTTTGTAGCCTTTGCTGTTCTTTTGCTGGATCCTTTAAAATATGTATGGAAAGAAAAAAGAA
The DNA here is from genome assembly GCF_040937935.1 of Hyperolius riggenbachi. Lineage (NCBI taxonomy): Eukaryota > Metazoa > Chordata > Amphibia > Anura > Hyperoliidae > Hyperolius > Hyperolius riggenbachi. The sequence goes on from NC_090652.1 coordinate 32,254,664, forward strand.
ATTTACTTTGGATATGTAAAGAAAAGAACACTTCAGAAATGTGGTTGCTTGGAGGGAGCATGTGAACTTTCACCAAGTTACTACGATTTTGCAGCATAACGGGATATTTTGATTAACGTAGTTCTCTTTATTACTGCCTTGAGAGTATTGGTTTATGTAAAGAGTTTAGAGAAAGAGCAAAGAGCTAGATCATGTCAAGGGGGCACTCGGATTTGAACCAAAGACCTCTTGATCTGCAGTCGAATGCTCTACCACTGAGCTATACCCCCACGCTCTGTTCAGCTTTTCTGACCATTTTAAATAGTTTCTCTCATGTAGTCCATGAAAGCATTTCAAGCGTTAACTTGGAGTTTGTTAAGGTTGGACAGAGTTAAATGATAACTCTTAGAGACTAGAGATGGTCAATGAGACAGTAATAAATCCAGGTTGCATGCAAATTGAATTAATATTGTAGGCAGCTTGGAAATGGTTTAATCGTCAGGAAGTGTATTTGAATGTCCCACTTCCATGACGCTCACAATTTGCATAATAATCTGCATGAAAGCTAGAATGATGAGCATGTTACGGACCATGGCCGCAAGAGACACTTTCATCAGACCCAGAAACTTCTCATTCTGCAGTTGCCATTTCTGCCACTGCATTAGACCCCAGCACATGTGTATTTGGCAGCAGATGTAGAAGCCCAAAGTTCTTCTGCTTTGCTAATTTGAGTGCAGGACTTACATTGTAGACATTTTGTAGCTTTTGCTGTTCATTTGCAGGATCCTTTAAAATACGTATGGAAAGAAAAAACAAATTTACTTTGGATATGTAAAGAAAAGAACACTTCAGAAATGTAGTTGCTTGGAGAGAGCATGTGAACTTTCACCAAGTTACTACGATTCTGCAGCATAACGGGATATTTTGATTATTGTAGTTCTCTTTATTACTGCCTTGAGAGTATTGGTTTATGTAAAGAGATTAGAGAAAGAGCAAAAAGCTAGATAATGTCAAGGGGGCACTCAGATTTGAACCAAGGACCTCTTGATCTGCAGTCAAATGCTCTACCACTGAGCTATACCCCTACACTCTGTTCAGCTTTTCTGACCATTTTAAATAGTTTCTCTCATGTAGTCCATGAAAGCATTTCAAGCGTTAACTTGGAGTTTGTTAAGGTTGGACAGAGTTACATGATAACTCTTAGAGACTAGAGATGGTCAATGAGACAGTAATAAATCCAGGTTGCATGCAAATTGAATTAATATTGTAGGCAGCTTGGAAATGCGTTAATCGTCAGGAAGTGCATTAGACCCCAGCACATGTGTATTTGGCAGCAGATGTAGAAGCCCAAAGTTCTTCTGCTTTGCTAATTTGAGTGGAGGACTTACATTGTAGACATTTTGTAGCTTTTGCTGTTCTTTTGCAGGATCCTTTAAAATACGTATGGAAAGAAAAAACAAATTTACTTTGGATATGTAAAGAAAAGAACACTTCAGAAATGTGGTTGCTTGGAGGGAGCATGTGAACTTTCACCAAGTTACTACGATTCTGCAGCATAACGGTATATTTTGATTATTGTAGTTCTCTTTATTACTGCCTTGAGAGTATTGGTTTATGTAAAGAGTTTAGAGAAAGAGCAAAGAGCTAGATCATGTCAAGGGGGCACTCAGATTTGAACCAAGGACCTCTCGATCTGATGTCGAATGCTCTACCACTGAGCTATACCCCCACGCTCTGTTCAGCTTTTCTGACCATTTTAAATAGTTTCTTTCATGTAGTCCATGAAAGCATTTCAAGCGTTAACTTGAAGTTTGTTAAGGTTGGACAGAGTTAAATGATAACTCTTAGAGACTAGAGATGGTCAATGAGACAGTAATAAATCCAGGTTGCATGCAAATTGAATTAATATTGTAAGCAGCTTGGAAATGCGTTAATCGTCAGGAAGTGTATTTGAATGTCCCACTTCCATGACGCTCACAATTTGCATAATAATCTGCATGAAAGCTAGAATGATGAGCATGTTACAGACCATGGCCGCAAGAGACACTTTCGTCAGACCCAGAAACTTCTCATTCTGCAGTTGCCATTTCTGCCACTGCATTAGACCCCAGCACATGTGTATTTGGCAGCAGATGTAGAAGCCCAAAGTTCTTCTGCTTTGCTAATTTGAGTGGAGGACTTACATTGTAGACATTTTGTAGCTTTTGCTGTTCATTTGCAGGATCCTTTAAAATACGTATGGAAAGAAAAACCAAATTTACTTTGGATATGTAAAGAAAAGAACACTTCAGAAATGTAGTTGCTTGGAGAGAGCATGTGAACTTTCACCAAGTTACTACGATTCTGCAGCATAACGGGATATTTTGATTATTGTAGTTCTCTTTATTACTGCCTTGAGAGTATTGGTTTATGTAAAGAGATTAGAGAAAGAGCAAAGAGCTAGATCATGTCAAGGGGGCACTCGGATTTGAACCAAGGACCTCTCAATCTGCAGTCGAATGCTCTACCACTGAGCTATACCCCCACGCTCTGTTCAGCTTTTCTGACCATTTTAAATAGTTTCTCTCATGTAGTCCATGAAAACATTTCAAGCGTTAACTTGCAGTTTGTTAAGGTTGGACAGAGTTAAATGATAACTCTTAGAGACTAGAGATGGTCAATGAGACAGTAATAAATCCAGGTTGCATGCAAATTGAATTAATATTGTAGGCAGCTTGGAAATGCGTTAATCGTCAGGAAGTGCATTAGACCCCAGCACATGTGTATTTGGCAGCAGATGTAGAAGCCCAAAGTTCTTCTGCTTTGCTAATTTGAGTGGAGGACTTACATTGTAGACATTTTGTAGCTTTTGCTGTTCTTTTGCAGGATCCTTTAAAATACGTATGGAAAGAAAAAACAAATTTACTTTGGATATGTAAAGAAAAGAACACTTCAGAAATGTAGTTGCTTGGAGGGAGCATGTGAACTTTCACCAAGTTACTACGATTCTGCAGCATAACGGGATATTTTGATTATTGTAGTTCTCTTTATTACTGCCTTGAGAGTATTGGTTTATGTAAAGAGATAAGAGATAGATCATGTCAAGGGGACACTCGGATTTGAACCAAGGACCTCTCGTTCTGCAGTCAAATGCTCTACCACTGAGCTATACCCCCACGCTCTGTTCAGTTTTTCTGACCATTTTAAATAGTTTCTCTCATGTAGTTCATGAAAACATTTCAAGCGTTAGCTTGGAGTTTGTTAAGGTTGGACAGAGTTAAATAATAACTCTTAGAGACTAGAGATGGTCAATGAGACAGTAATAAATCCAGGTTGCATGCAAATTGAATTAATATTGTAGGCAGCTTGGAAATGCGTTAATCGTCAGGAAGTGCATTAGACCCCAGCACATGTGTATTTGGCAGCAGATGTAGAAGCCCAAAGTTCTTCTGCTTTGCTAATTTGAGTGGAGGACTTACATTGTAGACATTTTGTAGGTTTTGCTGTTCTTTTGCAGGATCCTTTAAAATACGTATGGAAAGAAAAAACAAATTTACTTTGGATATGTAAAGAAAAGAACACTTCAGAAATGTGGTTGCTTGGAGGGAGCATGTGAACTTTCACCAAGTTACTACGATTCTGCAGCATAACGGGATATTTTGATTAACGTAGTTCTCTTTATTACTGCCTTGAGAGTATTGGTTTATGTAAAGAGTTTAGAGAAAGAGCAAAGAGCTAGATCATGTCAAGGGGGCACTTGGATTTGAACCAAGGACCTCTCGATCTGCAGTCGAATGCTCTACCACTGAGCTATACCCCCACACTCCGTTCAGCTTTTCTGACCATTTTAAATAGTTTCTCTCATGTAGTCCATGAAAGCATTTCAAGCGTTAACTTGGAGTTTGTTAAGGTTGGACAGAGCTAAATAATAACTCTTAGAGACTAGAGATGGTCAATGAGACAGTAATAAATCCAGGTTGCATGCAAATTGAATTAATATTGTAGGCAGCTTGGAAATGCGTTAATCGTCAGGAAGTGTATTTGAATGTCCCACTTCCATGACGCTCACAATTTGCATAATAATCTGCATGAAAGCTAGAATGATGAGCATGTTACGGACCATGGCCGCAAGAGACACTTTCGTCAGACCCAGAAACTTCTCATTCTGCAGTTGCCATTTCTGCCACTGCATTAGACCCCAGCACATGTGTATTTGGCAGCAGATGACGAAGCCCAAAGTTCTTCTGCTTTGCTAATTTGAGTGGAGGACTTACATTGTAGACATTTTGTAGCTTTTGCTGTTCTTTTGCAGGATCCTTTAAAATACGTATGGAAAGAAAAAACAAATTTACTTTGGATATGTAAAGATAAGAACACTTCAGATATGTGGTTGCTTGGAGGGAGCATGTGAACTTTCACCAAGTTGCTACGATTCTGCAGCATAACGGGATATTTTGATTATTGTAGTTCTCTTTATTACTGCCTTGAGAGTATTGGTTTATGTAAAGAGTTTAGAGAAAGAGCAAAGAGCTAAAACATGTCAAGGGGGCACTCGGATTTGAACCAAGGACCTCTTGATCTGCAGTCGAATGCTCTACCACTGAGCTATACCCCCACGCTCTGTTAAGCTTTTCTGACCATTTTAAATAGTTTCTCTCATGTAGTCCATGAAAACATTTCAAGCGTTAACTTGGAGTTTGTTAAGGTTGGACAGAGTTAAATGATAACTCTTAGAGACTAGAGATGGTCAATGAAACAGTAATAAATCCAGGTTGCATGCAAATTGAATTAATATTGTAGGCAGCTTGGAAATGCGTTAATCGTCAGGAAGTGCATTAGACCCCAGCACATGTGTATTTGGCAGCAGATGTAGAAGCCCAAAGTTCTTCTGCTTTGCTAATTTGAGTGGAGGACTTACATTGTAGACATTTTGTAGCTTTTGCTGTTCTTTTGCTGGATCCTTTAAAATACGTATGGAAAGAAAAACCAAATTTACTTTGGATATGTAAAGAAAAGAACACTTCAGAAATGTGGTTGCTTGGAGGGAGCATGTGAACTTTCACCAAGTTACTACGATTCTGCAGCATAACGGGATATTTTGATTATTGTAGTTCTCTTTATTACTGCCTTGAGAGTATTGGTTTATGTAAAGAGTTTAGAGAAAGAGCAAAGAGCTAAAACATGTCAAGGGGGCACTCGGATTTGAACCAAGGACCTCTCGATCTGCAGTCGAATGCTCTACCACTGAGCTATACCCCCACGCTCTGTTAAGCTTTTCTGACCATTTTAAATAGTTTCTCTCATGTAGTCCATGAAAACATTTCAAGCGTTAACTTGGAGTTTGTTAAGGTTGGACAGAGTTAAATGATAACTCTTAGAGACTAGAGATGGTCAATGAAACAGTAATAAATCCAGGTTGCATGCAAATTGAATTAATATTGTAGGCAGCTTGGAAATGCGTTAATCGTCAGGAAGTGCATTAGACCCCAGCACATGTGTATTTGGCAGCAGATGTAGAAGCCCAAAGTTCTTCTGCTTTGCTAATTTGAGTGGAGGACTTACATTGTAGACATTTTGTAGCTTTTGCTGTTCTTTTGCTGGATCCTTTAAAATACGTATGGAAAGAAAAACCAAATTTACTTTGGATATGTAAAGAAAAGAACACTTCAGAAATGTGGTTGCTTGGAGGGAGCATGTGAACTTTCACCAAGTTACTACGATTCTGCAGCATAACGGGATATTTTGATTAACGTAGTTCTCTTTATTACTGCCTTGAGAGTATTGGTTTATGTAAAGAGTTTAGAGAAAGAGCAAAGAGCTAGATCATGTCAAGGGGGCACTCCGATTTGAACCAAGGACCTCTCGATCTGCAGTCGAATGCTCTACCACTGAGCTATACCCCCACCCTCTGTTCAGCTTTTCTGACCATTTTAAATAGTTTCTCTCATGTAGTCCATGAAAGCATTTCAAGCGTTAACTTGGAGTTTGTTAAGGTTGGACAGAGTTAAATGATAACTCTTAGAGACTAGAGATGGTCAATGAGACAGTAATAAATCCAGGTTGCATGCAAATTGAATTAATATTGTAGGCAGCTTGGAAATGCGTTAATCGTCAGGAAGTGTATTTGAATGTCCCACTTCCATGACGCTCACAATTTGCATAATAATCTGCATGAAAGCTAGAATGATGAGCATGTTACGGACCATGGCCGCAAGAGACACTTTCGTTAGACCCAGAAACTTCTCATTCTGCAGTTGCCATTTCTGCCACTGCATTAGACCCCAGCACATGTGTATTTGGCAGCAGATGTAGAAGCCCAAAGTTCTTCTGCTTTGCTAATTTGAGTGGAGGACTTACATTGTAGACATTTTGTAGCTTTTGCTGTTCATTTGCAGTATCCTTTAAAATACGTATGGAAAGAAAAACCGAATTTACTTTGGATATGTAAAGAAAAGAACACTTCAGAAATGTGGTTGCTTGGTGGGAGCATGTGAACTTTCACTAAGTTACTACGATTCTGCAGCATAACGGGATATTTTGATTATTGTAGTTCTCTTTATTACTGCCTTGAGAGTATTGGTTTATGTAAAGAGATAAGAGATAGATCATGTCAAGGAGGCACTCGGATTTGAACCAAGGACCTCTCGATCTGCAGTCGAACGCTCTACCACTGAGCTATACCCCCACGCTCTGTTCAGCTTTTCTGACCATTTTAAATAGTTTCTCTCATGTAGTTTATGAAAACATTTCAAGCGTTAGCTTGGAGTTTGTTAAGGTTGGACAGAGTTAAATGATAACTCTTAGAGACTAGAGATGGTCAATGAGACAGTAATAAATCCAGGTTGCATGCAAATTGAATTAATATTGTAGGCAGCTTGGAAATGCATTAATCGTCAGGAAGTGCATTAGACCCCAGCACATGTGTATTTGGCAGCAGATGTAGAAGCCCAAAGTTCTTCTGCTTTGCTAATTTGAGTGGAGGACTTACATTGTAGACATTTTGTAGCTTTTGCTGTTCTTTTGCAGGATCCTTTAAAATACGTATGGAAAGAAAAAACAAATTTACTTTGGATATGTAAAGAAAAGAACACTTCAGAAATGTGGCTGCTTGGAGGGAGCATGTGAACTTTCAGCAAGTTACTACGATTCTGCAGCATAACGGGATATTTTGATTATTGTAGTTCTCTTTATTACTGCCTTGAGATTATTGGTTTATGTAAAGAGATAAGAGCAAGATCATGTCAAGGGGGCACTCGGATTAGAACCAAGGACCTCTCAATCTGCAGTCGAATGCTCTACCACTGAGCTATACCCCCACACTCTGTTCAGATTTTCTGACTATTTTAAATAGTTTCTCTCATGTAGTCCATGAAAGCATTTCAAGCGTTAACTTGGAGTTTGTTAAGGTTGGACAGAGTTAAATGATAACTCTTAGAGACTAGAGATGGTCAATGAGACAGTAATAAATCCAGGTTGCATGCAAATTGAATTAATATTGTAGGCAGCTTGGAAATGCGTTAATCGTCAGGAAGTGTATTTGAATGTCCCACTTCCATGACGCTCACAATTTGCATAATAATCTGCATGAAAGCTAGAATGATGAGCATGTTACGGACCATGGCCGCAAGAGACACTTTCGTCAGACCCAGAAACTTCTCATTCTGCAGTTGCCATTTTTGCCACTGCATTAGACCCCAGCACATGTGTATTTGGCAGCAGATGTAGAAGCCAAAGTTCTTCTGCTTTGCTAATTTGAGTGGAGGACTTACATTGTAGACATTTTGTAGCTTTTGCTGTTCTTTTGCAGGATCCTTTAAAATACGTATGGAAAGAAAAACCAAATTTACTTTGGATATGTAAAGAAAAGAACACTTCAGATATGTGGTTGCTTAAAGGGAGCATGTGAACTTTCACCAAGTTACTACGATTCTGCAGCATAACGGGATATTTTGATTATTGCAGTTCTCTTTATTACTGCCTTGAGAGTATTGGTTTATGAAAAGAGTTTTGGGTTAAGAGCAAAGAGCTAGATCATGTCAAGGGGGCACTCGGATTTGAACCAAGGACCTCTCGAACTGCAGTTGAATGCTCTACCACTGAGCTATACCCCCACGCTCTGTTCAGCTTTTCTGACCATTTTAAATCGTTTCTCTCATGTAGTCCATGAAAGCATTTCAAGCGTTAACTTGGAGTTTGTTAAGGTTGGACAGAGTTAAAGAGACTCCGTAACAAAAATTGCATCCTGTTTTTTATCATCCTACCAGTTCCAAAAGCTATTCTAATGTGTTCTGGCTTACTGCAGCTCGTTCTACTATCACCATCTCTGTAATACATCAACTTATCTCTCTCTTGTCAGACTTGTCAGGCCTGTCTGGAAGGCTGCCAAGTTTTTCAGTGTTGTGGTTCTGTGATGCATCTCCCCCCTCCAGGCCCCTCTCTGCACACTGCCTGTGTATTATTTAGATTAGGGCAGCTTCTCTCTTCTCTCTTATCTTTTACAAGCTGGATAAATCCTCCTCTGAGCTGGCTGGGCTTTCACATACTGAGGAATTACATACAGGCAGAGCTGTCTGCACTCTGCAGGAAGAAACAGCCTGACACTTCAGTGGAAGATAGCTGCAGGGGGAAAGAAACACACAAATGATCTCTTGAGATTCAAAAGGAAGGGTGTATACAGCCTGCTTGTGTATGGATGTATTTTCTATGTGTGGACATACTGTACATCAACCTACTTCCTGTTTTGGTGGCCATTTTGTTTGTTTATAAACAAACTTTTTAAAACTGTTTTTAACCACTTTTAATGCGGCGGGGAGCGGCGAAATTGTGACAGAGGGTAATAGGAGATGTCCCCTAACGCACTGGTATGTTTACTTTTGTGCGATTTTAACAATACAGATTCTCTTTAAATGATAACTCTTAGAGACTAGAGATGGTCAATGAGACAGTAATAAATCCAGGTTGCATGCAAATTGAATTAATATTGTAGGCAGCTTGGAAATGCGTTAATCGTCAGGAAGTGCATTAGACCCCAGCACATGTGTATTTGGCAGCAGATGTAGAAGCCCAAAGTTCTTCTGCTTTGCTAATTTGAGTGGAGGACTTACATTGTAGACATTTTGTAGCTTTTGCTGTTCATTTGCAGGATCCTTTAAAATACGTATGGAAAGAAAAACCAAATTTACTTTGGATATGTAAAGAAAAGAACACTTCAGAAATGTGGTTGCTTGGAGGGAGCATGTGAACTTTCACCAAGTTACTACGATTCTGCAGCATAACGGGATATTTTGATTATTGTAGTTCTCTTTATTACTGCCTTGAGAGTATTGGTTTATGTAAAGAGATTAGAGAAAGAGCAAAGAGCTAGATCAAGTCAAGGGGGCACTCGGATTTGAACCAAGGACCTCTCGATCTGCAGTCGAATGCTCTACCACTGAGCTATACCCCCACGCTCTGTTCAGCTTTTCTGACCATTTTAAATAGTTTCTCTCATGTAGTCCATGAAAACATTTCAAGCGTTAACTTGGAGTTTGTTAAGGTTGGACAGAGTTAAATGATAACTCTTAGAGACTAGAGATGGTCAATGAGACAGTAATAAATCCAGGTTGCATGCAAATTGAATTAATATTGTAGGCAGCTTGGAAATGCATTAATCGTCAGGAAGTGCATTAGACCCCAGCACATGTGTATTTGGCAGCAGATGTAGAAGCCCAAAGTTCTTCTGCTTTGCTAATTTGAGTGGAGGACTTACATTGTAGACATTTTGTAGCTTTTGCTGTTCTTTTGCAGGATCCTTTAAAATACGTATGAAAAGAAAAAACAAATTTACTTTGGATATGTAAAGAAAAGAACACTTCAGAAATGTGGTTGCTTGGAGGGAGCATGTGAACTTTCACCAAGTTACTACGATTCTGCAGCATAACGGGATATTTTGATTAACGTAGTTCTCTTTATTACTGCCTTGAGAGTAGTGGTCTATGTAAAGAGTTAAGAGAAAGAGCAAAGAGTTAGATCATGTCAAGGGGGCACTCGGATTTGAACCAAGGACCTCTCGATCTGCAGTCGAATGCTCTACCACTGAGCTATACCCCCACGCTCTGTTCAGCTTTTCTGACCATTTTAAATAGTTTCTCTCATGTAGTCCATGAAAACATTTCAAGCGTTAACTTGGAGTTTGTTAAGGTTGGACAGAGTTAAATGATAACTCTTAGAGACTAGAGATGGTCAATGAAACAGTAATAAATCCAGGTTGCATGCAAATTGAATTAATATTGTAGGCAGCTTGGAAATGCGTTAATCGTCAGGAAGTGCATTAGACCCCAGCACATGTGTATTTGGCAGCAGATGTAGAAGCCCAAAGTTCTTCTGCTTTGCTAATTTGAGTGGAGGACTTACATTGTAGACATTTTGTAGCTTTTGCTGTTCTTTTGCTGGATCCTTTAAAATATGTATGGAAAGAAAAAAGAAATTTACTTTGGATATGTAAAGAAAAGAACACTTCAGAAATGTGGTTGCTTGGAGGGAGCATGTGAACTTTCACCAAGTTACTACGATTCTGCAGCATAACAGGATATTTTGATTAACGTAGTTCTCTTTATTACTGCCTTGAGAGTATTGGTTTATGTAAAGAGTTTAGAGAAAGAGCTAGATCATGTAAAGGGGGCACTCGGATTTGAACCAAGGACCTCTCAATCTGCAGTCGAATGCTCTACCACTGAACTATACACCCACGCTCTGTTCAGCTTTTCTGACCATTTTATATAGTTTATCTCATGTAGTCCATGAAAGCATTTCAAGCGTTAACTTGGAGTTTGTTAAGGTTGGACAGAGTTAAATGATAACTCTTAGAGACTAGAGATGGTCAATGAGACAGTAATAAATCCAGGTTGCATGCAAATTGAATTAATATTGTAGGCAGCTTGGAAATGCATTAATCGTCAGGAAGTGTATTTGAATGTCCCACTTCCATGACGCTCACAATTTGCATAATAATCTGCATGAAAGCTAGAATGATGAGCATGTTATGGACCATGGCCGCAAGAGACACTTTCGTCAGACCCAGAATTTTCTCATTCTGCAGTTGCCATTTCTGCCACTGCATTAGACCCCAGCACATGTGTATTTGGCAGCAGATGTAGAAGCCCAAAGTTCTTCTGCTTTGCTAATTTGAGTGGAGGACTTACATTGTAGACATTTTATAGCTTTTGCTGTTCTTTTGCAGGATACTTTAAAATACGTATGGAAAGAAAAACCAAATTTACTTTGGATATGTAAAGAAAAGAACACTTCAGATATGTGGTTGCTTGGAGGGAGCATGTGAACTTTCACCAAGTTACTACGATTCTGCAGCATAACGGGATATTTTGATTATTGTAGTTCTCTTTATTACTGCCTTGAGAGTATTGGTTTATGTAAAGAGATTAGAGAAAGAGCAAAGAGCTAGATCATGTCAAGGGGGCACTCGGATTTGAACCAAGGACCTCTCAATCTGCAGTCGAATGCTCTACCACTGAGCTATACCCCCATGCTCTGTTCAGCTTTTCTGACCATTTTAAATAGTTTCTCTTATGTAGTCCGTGAAAACATTTCAAGCGTTAACTTGGAGTTTGTTAAGGTTGGACAGAGTTAAATGATAACTCTTAGAGACTAGAGATGGTCAATGAGACAGTAATAAATCCAGGTTGAATGCAAATTGAATTAATATTGTAGGCAGCTTGGAAATGCGTTAATCGTCAGGAAGTGCATTAGACCCCAGCACATGTGTATTTGGCAGCAGATGTAGAAGCCCAAAGTTCTTCTGCTTTGCTAATTTGAGTGGAGGACTTACATTGTAGACATTTTGTAGCTTTTGCTGTTCATTTGCAGGATCCTTTAAAATACGTATGGAAAGAAAAACCAAATTTACTTTGGATATGTAAAGAAAAGAACACTTCAGAAATGTGGTTGCTTGGAGGGAGCATGTGAACTTTCACCAAGTTACTACGATCATGCAGCATAACGGGATATTTTGATTATTGTAGTTCTCTTTATTACTGCCTTGAGAGTATTGGTTTATGTAAAGAGATTAGAGAAAGAGCAAAGAGCTAGATCATATCAAGGGGGCACTCGGATTTGAACCAAGGACCTCTCGATCTGCAGTCGAATGCTCTACCACTGAGCCATACCCCCACGCTCTGTTCAGCTTTTCTGACCATTTTAAATAGTTTCTCTCATGTAGTCCGTGAAAACATTTCAAGCGTTAACTTGGAGTTTGTTAAGGTTGGACAGAGTTAAATGATAACTCTTAGAGACTAGAGATGGTCAATGAGACAGTAATAAATCCAGGTTGCATGCAAATTGAATTAATATTGTAGGCAGCTTGGAAATGCGTTAGTCGTCAGGAAGTGTATTTGAATGTCCCACTTCCATGACGCTCACAATTTGCATAATAATCTGCATGAAAGATAGAATGATGAGCATGTTACGGACCATGGCCGCAAGAGACACTTTCGTCAGACCCAGAAACTTCTCATTCTGCAGTTGCCATTTCTGCCACTGCATTAGACCCCAGCACATGTGTATTTGGCAGCAGATGTAGAAGCCCAAAGTTCTTCTGCTTTGCTAATTTGAGTGGAGGACTTACATTGTAGACATTTTGTAGCTTTTGCTGTTCATTTGCAGGATCCTTTAAAATACGTATCGAAAAAAAAAACAAATTTACTTTGGGTATGTAAAGAAAAGAACACTTCAGAAATGTGGTTGCTTGGAGGGAGCATGTGAAATTTCACCAAGTTACTACGATTCTGCAGCATAACGGGATATTTTGATTATTGTAGTTCTCTTTATTACTGCCTTGAGAGTATTGGTTTATGTAAAGAGATTAGAGAAAGAGCAAAGAGCTAGATCATATCAAGGGGGCACTCGGATTTGAAGCAAGGACCTCTCGATCTGCAGTCGAATGCTCTACCACTGAGCCATACCCCCACACTCTGTTCTGCTTTTCTGACCATTTTAAATAGTTTCTCTCATGTAGTCCATGAAAACATTTCAAGCGTTAACTTGGAGTTTGTTAAGGTTGGACAGAGTTAAATGATAACTCTTAGAGACTAGAGATGGTCAATGAGACAGTAATAAATCCAGGTTGCATGCAAATTGAATTAATATTGTAGGCAGCTTGGAAATGCGTTAATCGTCAGGAAGTGTATTTGAATGTCCCACTTCCATGACGCTCACAATTTGCATAATAATCTGCATGAAAGCTAGAATGATGAGCATGTTACGGACCATGGCCGCAAGAGACACTTTCGTCAGACCCAGAAACTTCTCATTCTGCAGTTGCCATTTTTGCCACTGCATTAGACCCCAGCACATGTGTATTTGGCAGCAGATGTAGAAGCCAAAGTTCTTCTGCTTTGCTAATTTGAGTGGAGGACTTACATTGTAGACATTTTGTAGCTTTTGCTGTTCTTTTGCAGGATCCTTTAAAATACGTATGGAAAGAAAAAACAAATTTACTTTGGATATGTAAAGAAAAGAACACTTCAGAAATGTGGTTGCTTGGAGGGAGGATGTGATATTTCACCAAGTTACTACGATTCTGCAGCATAACGTGATATTTTGATGAACGTAGTTCTCTTTATTACTGCCTTGAGAGTATTGGTTTATGTAAAGAGTTTAGAGAAAGAGCAAAGAGCTAGATCATGTCAAGGGGGCACTCGGATTTGAACCAAGGACCTCTCGATCTGCAGTCGAATGCTCTACCACTGAGCTATACCCCCACACTCTGTTCAGCTTTTCTGACCATTTTAAATAGTTTCTCTCATGTAGTCCATGAAAGCATTTCAAGCGTTAACTTGGAGTTTGTTAAGGTTGGACAGAGTTAAATGATAACTCTTAGAGACTAGAGATGGTCAATGAGACAGTAATAAATCCAGGTTGCATGCAAATTGAATTAATATTGTAGGCAGCTTGGAAATGCGTTAATCGTCAGGAAGTGTATTTGAATGTCCCACTTCCATGACGCTCACAATTTGCATAATAATCTGCATGAAAGCTAGAATGATGAGCATGTTACGGACCATGGCCGCAAGAGACACTTTCGTCAGACCCAGAAACTTCTCATTCTGCAGTTGCCATTTCTGCCACTGCATTAGATCCCAGCACATGTGTATTTGGCAGCAGATGTAGAAGCCCAAAGTTCTTCTGCTTTGCTAATTTGAGTGGAGGACTTACATTGTAGACATTTTGTAGCTTTTGCTGTTCTTTTGCAGGATCCTTTAAAATACGTATGGAAAGATAAAAACAAATTTACTTTGGATATGTAAAGAAAAGAACACTTCAGAAATGTGATTGCTTGGAGGGAGCATGTGAACTTTCACCAAGTTACTACGATTCTGCAGCATAACGGGATATTTTGATTAACGTAGTTCTCTTTATTACTGCCTTGAGAGTATTGGTTTATGTAAAGAGTTTAGAGAAAGAGCAAGATCATGTCAAGGGGGCACTCGGATTTGAACCAAGGACCTCTCGATCTGCAGTCGATTGCTCTACCACTGAGCTATACCCCCACGCTCTGTTTGGCTTTTCTGACCATTTTAAATAGTTTCTCTCATGTAGTCCATGAAAGCATTTCAAGCGTTAACTTGGAGTTTGTTAAGGTTGGACAGAGTTAAATGATAACTCTTAGAGACTAGAGATGGTCAATGAGACAGTAATAAATCCAGGTTGCATGCAAATTGAAT
>NC_090652.1:32281838-32284338 GCF_040937935.1 Hyperolius riggenbachi
TCGTCAGGAAGTGTATTTGAATGTCCCACTTCCATGACGCTCACAATTTGCATAATAATCTGCATGAAAGCTAGAATGATGAGCATGTTACGGACCATGGCCGCAAGAGACACTTTCGTCAGACCCAGAAACTTCTCATTCTGCAGTTGCCATTTCTGCCACTGCATTAGACCCCAGCACATGTGTATTTGGCAGCAGATGTAGAAGCCCAAAGTTCTTCTGCTTTGCTAATTTGAGTGGAGGACTTACATTGTAGACATTTTGTAGCTTTTGCTGTTCTTTTGCAGGATCCTTTAAAATACGTATGAAAAGAAAAAAACAAATTTACTTTGGATATGTAAAGAAAAGAACACTTCAGAAATGTGATTGCTTGGAGGGAGCATGTGAACTTTCACCAAGTTACTACGATTCTGCAGCATAACGGGATATTTTGATTAACGTAGTTCTCTTTATTACTGCCTTGAGAGTATTGGTTTATGTAAAGAGTTTAGAGAAAGAGCAAGATGATGTCAAGGGGGCACTCGGATTTGAACCAAGGACCTCTCGATCTGCAGTCGAATGCTCTACCACTGAGCTATACCCCCACACTCTGTTCAGCTTTTCTGACCATTTTAAATAGTTTCTCTCATGTAGTCCATGAAAGCATTTCAAGCGTTAACTTGGAGTTTGTTAAGGTTGGACAGAGTTAAATGATAACTCTTAGAGACTAGAGATGGTCAATGAGACAGTAATAAATCCAGGTTGCATGCAAATTGAATTAATATTGTAGGCAGCTTGGAAATGCGTTAATCGTCAGGAAGTGCATTAGACCCCAGCACATGTGTATTTGGCAGCAGATGTAGAAGCCCAAAGTTCTTCTGCTTTGCTAATTTGAGTGGAGGACTTACATTGTAGACATTTTGTAGCTTTTGCTGTTCTTTTGCAGGATCCTTTAAAATACGTATGGAAAGAAAAAACAAATTTACTTTGGATATGTAAAGAAAAGAACACTTCAGAAATGTGGTTGCTTGGAGGGAGCATGTGAACTTTCACCAAGTTACTACGATTCTGCAGCATAACGGGATATTTTGATTATTGTAGTTCTCTTTATTACTGCCTTGAGAGTATTGGTTTATGTAAAGAGATAAGAGATAGATCATGTCAAGGGGGCACTCGGATTTGAACCAAGGACCTCTCGATCTGCAGTCAAATGCTCTACCACTGAGCTATACCCCCACGCTCTGTTCAGCTTTTCTGACCATTTTAAATAGTTTCTCTCATGTAGTTCATGAAAACATTTCAAGCGTTAGCTTGGAGTTTGTTAAGGTTGGACAGAGTTAAATGATAACTCTTAGAGACTAGAGATGGTCAATGAGACAGTAATAAATCCAGGTTGCATGCAAATTGAATTAATATTGTAGGCAGCTTGGAAATGCGTTAATCGTCAGGAAGTGCATTAGACCCCAGCACATGTGTATTTGGCAGCAGATGTAGAAGCCCAAAGTTCTTCTGCTTTGCTAATTTGAGTGGAGGACTTACATTGTAGACATTTTGTAGCTTTTGCTGTTCTTTTGCAGGATCCTTTAAAATACGTATGGAAAGAAAACATTTTTTTACTTTGGATATGTAAAGAAAAGAACACTTCAGAAATGTGGTTGCTTGGAGGGAGCATGTGAACGTTCACCAAGTTACTACGATTCTGCAGCATAACGGGATATTTTGATTATTGTAGTTCTATTTATTACTGCCTTGAGAGTATTGGTTTATGTAAAGAGATAAGAGATAGATCATGTCAAGGGGGCACTCGGATTTGAACCAAAGACCTCTCGATCTGCAGTCGAATGCTCTACCACTGAGCTATACCCCCACGCTCTGTTCAGCTTTTCTGACCATTTTAAATAGTTTCTCTCATGTAGTTCATGAAAACATTTCAAGCGTTAGCTTGGAGTTTGTTAAGGTTGGACAGAGTTAAATGATAACTCTTAGAGACTAGAGATGGTCAATGAGACAGTAATAAATCCAGGTTGCATGCAAATTGAATTAATATTGTAGGCAGCTTGGAAATGCGTTAATCGTCAGGAAGTGTATTTGAATGTCCCACTTTCATGACGCTCACAATTTGCATAATAATCTGCATGAAAGCTAGAATGATGAGCATGTTATGGACCATGGCCGCAAGAGACACTTTCGTCAGACCCAGAAACTTCTCATTCTGCAGTTGCCATTTCTGCCACTGCATTAGACCCCAGCACATGTGTATTTGGCAGCAGATGTAGAAGCCCAAAGTTCTTCTGCTTTGCTAATTTGAGTGGAGGACTTACATTGTAGACATTTTGTAGCTTTTGCTGTTCTTTTGCAGGATCCTTTAAAATACGTATGGAAAGAAAAAACAAATTTACTTTGGATATGTAAAGAAAAGAACACTTCAGAAATGTGGTTGCTTGGAGGGAGCATGTGAACTTTCACCAAGTTACTACGATTCTGCAGCATAACGGGATATTTTGATTAACGTAGTTCTCTT
>NC_090652.1:32286838-32306838 GCF_040937935.1 Hyperolius riggenbachi
CAGGTTGCATGCAAATTGAATTAATATTGTAGGCAGCTTGGAAATGCGTTAATCGTCAGGAAGTGCATTAGACCCCAGCACATGTGTATTTGGCAGCAGATGTAGAAGCCCAAAGTTCTTCTGCTTTGCTAATTTGAGTGGAGGACTTACATTGTAGACATTTTGTAGCTTTTGCTGTTCTTTTGCAGGATCCTTTAAAATACGTATGGAAAGAAAAAACAAATTTACTTTGGATATGTAAAGAAAAGAACACTTCAGAAATGTGGTTGCTTGGAGGGAGCATGTGAACTTTCACCAAGTTACTACGATTCTGCAGCATAACGGGATATTTTGATTAACGTAGTTCTCTTTATTACTGCCTTGAGAGTATTGGTTTATGTAAAGAGTTTAGAGAAAGAGCAAAGAGCTAGATCATGTCAAGGGGGCACTCGGATTTGAACCAAGGACCTCTCGATCTGCAGTCGAATGCTCTACCACTGAGCTATGCCCCCACACTCTGTTCAGCTTTTCTGACCATTTTAAATAGTTTCTCTCATGTAGTCCATGAAAGCATTTCAAGCGTTAACTTGGAGTTTGTTAAGGTTGGACAGAGTTAAATGATAACTCTTAGAGACTAGAGATGGTCAATGAGACAGTAATAAATCCAGGTTGCATGCAAATTGAATTAATATTGTAGGCAGCTGGGAAATGCGTTAATCGTCAGGAAGTGTATTTGAATGTCCCACTTCCATGACGCTCACAATTTGCATAATAATCTGCATGAAAGCTAGAATGATGAGCATGTTACGGACCATGGCCGCAAGAGACACTTTCGTCAGACCCAGAAACTTCTCATTCTGCAGTTGCCATTTTTGCCACTGCATTAGACCCCAGCACATGTGTATTTGGCAGCAGATGTAGAAGCCCAAAGTTCTTCTGCTTTGCTAATTTGAGTGGAGGACTTACATTGTAGACATTTTGTAGCTTTTGCTGTTCATTTGCAGGATCCTTTAAAATACGTATGGAAAGAAAAACCAAATTTACTTTGGATATGTAAAGAAAAGAACACTTCAGAAATGTGGTTGCTTGGAGGGAGCATGTGAACTTTCACCAAGCTACTA
This sequence comes from Hyperolius riggenbachi, assembly GCF_040937935.1. Classification (NCBI taxonomy): domain Eukaryota; kingdom Metazoa; phylum Chordata; class Amphibia; order Anura; family Hyperoliidae; genus Hyperolius; species Hyperolius riggenbachi. The sequence goes on from NC_090652.1 coordinate 32,287,939, forward strand.
CGATTCTGCAGCATAACGGGATATTTTGATTATTGTAGTTCTCTTTATTACTGCCTTGAGAGTATTGGTTTATGTAAAGAGATTAGAGAAAGAGCAAAGAGCTAGATCATGTCAAGGAGGCACTCGGATTTGAACCAAGGACCACTCGATCTGCAGTCAAATGCTCTACCACTGAGCTATACCCCCACGCTCTGTTCAGCTTTTCTGACCATTTTAAATAGTTTCTCTCATGTAGTCCATGAAAGCATTTCAAGCGTTAACTTGGAGTTTGTTAAGGTTGGACAGAGTTAAATGATAACTCTTAGAGACTAGAGATGGTCAATGAGACAGTAATAAATCCAGGTTGCATGCAAATTGAATTAATATTGTAGGCAGCTTGGAAATGCGTTAATCGTCAGGAAGTGCATTAGACCCCAGCACATGTGTATTTGGCAGCAGATGTAGAAGCCCAAAGTTCTTCTGCTTTGCTAATTTGAGTGGAGGACTTACATTGTAGACATTTTGTAGCTTTTGCTGTTCTTTTGCAGGATCCTTTAAAATACGTATGGAAAGAAAAAACAAATTTACTTTGGATATGTAAAGAAAAGAACACTTCAGAAATGTGGTTGCTTGGAGGGAGCATGTGAACTTTCACCAAGTTACTACGATTCTGCAGCATAACGGGATATTTTGATTATTGTAGTTCTCTTTATTACTGCCTTGAGAGTATTGGTTTATGTAAAGAGATAAGAGATAGATCATGTCAAGGGGGCACTCGGATTTGAACCAAGGACCTCTCGATCTGCAGTCAAATGCTCTACCACTGAGCTATACCCCCACGCTCTGTTCAGCTTTTCTGACCATTTTAAATAGTTTCTCTCATGTAGTTCATGAAAACATTTCAAGCGTTAGCTTGGAGTTTGTTAAGGTTGGACAGAGTTAAATGATAACTCTTAGAGACTAGAGATGGTCAATGAGACAGTAATAAATCCAGGTTGCATGCAAATTGAATTAATATTGTAGGCAGCTTGGAAATGCGTTAATCGTCAGGAAGTGCATTAGACCCCAGCACATGTGTATTTGGCAGCAGATGTAGAAGCCCAAAGTTCTTCTGCTTTGCTAATTTGAGTGGAGGACTTACATTGTAGACATTTTGTAGCTTTTGCTGTTCTTTTGCAGGATCCTTTAAAATACGTATGGAAAGAAAAAACAAATTTACTTTGGATATGTAAAGAAAAGAACACTTCAGAAATGTGGTTGCTTGGAGGGAGCATGTGAACTTTCACCAAGTTACTACGATTCTGCAGCATAACGGGATATTTTGATTATTGTAGTTCTCTTTATTACTGCCTTGAGAGTATTGGTTTATGTAAAGAGATAAGAGATAGATCATGTCAAGGGGGCACTCGGATTTGAACCAAGGACCTCTCGATCTGCAGTCGAATGCTCTACCACTGAGCTATACCCCCACGCTCTGTTCAGCTTTTCTGACCATTTTAAATAGTTTCTCTAATGTAGTTCATGAAAACATTTCAAGCGTTAGCTTGGAGTTTGTTAAGGTTGGACAGAGTTAAATGATAACTCTTAGAGACTAGAGATGGTCAATGAGACAGTATTAAATCCAGGTTGCATGCAAATTGAATTAATATTGTAGGCAGCTTGGAAATGTGTTAATCGTCAGGAAGTGTATTTGAATGTCCCACTTCCATGACGCTCACAATTTGCATAATAATCTGCCAGGGTTGCCAAGCGTCCGTCTAAAGACGGACTCTCCGTACAAAAGCTCTCAAAATAGAGCTGTCCGTACTGCCCGTATTTCCTGGGCAGTCGTCCGTCTAAATCTGCATCAATTACAGCAATCTCTTCTGCGCATGCGCGTGCTTTCTTTCCCCCCTCCCTCAGTCTCCTCTCAGCCACCCTCTCCTCCCCGGGTGTGTCCCCTCCAATCAGCTCACCTCTTTTTGGCACCGGCGCCACTTGCTGCCCAATAAGAGATGCAGCCGGGAGCGGGAGGGAGCCGGCCCAGCCCACAGCAGCGAGAGTCATCATGAGGAGAAGAGAGGAGTGCGTCACACGGGCGGTAGCCAGCCAGCCAGGTCGGATGAGGTCGCAGAGCACAGCCAGACAGCCAGACAGTCAGCAGTCAGCACAGCACTCTCACTCAGGGGCACACACACACACACAGCACAGCCGCCGAGCCACCACGCAGCAGGGCAGGAGTCAGGACTCAGTCACTCACACTCAGGAGGAGCAGATCAGCAGGAGCCAGGAGGACCGACCGAGCAGACTAGTGCGTGCGAGCACAGAGAAGCAGATCAGCTCAGCAGCCTGACTAGAGTCTGAGAGGCGAGCCTTGGCAGAGTGAGTCTCCTAGTACAGCTGCAGCAGAGACAGAGAGCAGAGCAGACTGATTGGAGCCCGGCCCGCCCCACCCCCACAGCCCAGCAGCCGCCATCTGCCAGGTCCAGTCCAGCCAGGAGGCAGGAGGACTCAGGAGCGACCACGACCAGACCAGGCCAAGGAGGAAGGAGAAAAACACTAACAGCTGAGCTGAGCCGAGTCGACCCAGGCTAACCGTGAGTCTCTGTGTCTGACTGTCTGTGAGGGAGAGAGGCACCCCTGGGGCTGGCCTGTGACTGGGAGTGGGAGCCTGGGAGTCTATGGGACTGGTTGGGGCGGGGACAGTGAGTGTCTTAGTTGGAGCCAGGGCAGGGACTGGGAGGGGGACAAACAGCCGACCAAGCACAAGCAGTCTACACAGCAGACTGATTGGAGCCAGCCACAGCCCAGCCAGCAGCCCAGCCAGCAGCCGAGTGGACCCAGCACACTAACTGTGAGTCTGTGAGGGAGAGAGGGGCACCCCTGGGGGCTAGGAGTCTGTGGGACTGGTTGGGGGACAGGGGGAGACTTAGTTGGAGCGAGGGAGGGAGACAACCTGACAGCCACCCAAGCACACTCACTGTGAGTATGTGTCTGTGTGTGAGAGAGGCAGTGGGGGCTGGGTGTCTGTCTGTGGGACTGGTCTGGGGGTCCAGTCAGTGACTCAGTGGGGGAGACTTAGTTGGAGGAGAGGTGCTGTGCTGGCTGCCTGTCACTGGAGGGGGACTGGGCCTGGTGGGGACTGTATGATAGGTGGTGGGCAAAGTAATGTGAGTTATGGTTGTCAGGAATGATAGTGCAGGACAGGCAGGCAATGTTGACTGTATGGTAAGGGGGTTATGGCTGTTAGGGAATGATAGTGTAAGTAGATAATGCTGACTGTATGGCTGGGTTATGTGAGTTATGGCTGTTAGGAATGGTAGTTGGGGACTTGTTCTGTGAGCATCATCATGGCATGCCAATTGTAGTCCTGCACAGCTATCATCTGACAGCATGCTGCCTGGGACTTGTAGTGCACTGCCCCCTCTTCTTTTACTGACATGATTGCAATGCATGCTGGGACTTTTAGTGATCCTCAGACAGAGGAGGGTACTGAACCTGCACTGCAGTGCCCCCCGTCATTTGCTACTGACAAAGCATGCTGGGACTTGTTGTACCCTCACATCATCTTCTAGTGACAGTCAGAGCAAGAGCGTTCTGCTTTCACCTGCCGCCAGCCAGAGAGAGAGAGAGAGGCCGCGCAGCAGCATTCTATGACCAAGTGAGTGGGTGTCGGTGAGTCTGTGAGAGTCAGTCAGTTTGGTCACTTCACTGGTGGTGATGCTGGGTCCCCCCTCCCTAGTACCCTGAGTGTTACTAGTGCCGCTGCCTGCCAGCCAGGCCCACTGCCACAAGGAGTCTCAAAGGCTGCCAATGGTACCATACTTAATGTACCAGAGTTGAGACATACTTACTTTATACATACCTCCTGGGGCTTGCTCCAGCCCCATGCGCACGGATCGCTCCCACGCCGCCGTCCTCCACTGCCCGCAGCAGTACTGATACTGGGTCCCATAACTTCCTCCAGTTGCGGCCAGTCTGAGGCTATTTACGTATTTCTCCAGCTCCCGCTGGAGAGATATGTAGAGGGTGCACTTCTCTTGTGCAGGCTGGCCGTGACAGGAGGAAGTTACAGGACTCAGTCAGTACTGGTAGTGGGAGCGAGCGATCTGTGCCCATGGGGCTGGAGCAATCCCCAGGTATGTATAAAAGGTAAGTATGTCTTGTCTAATTTCTTTTTACATGTGCGCATGCATACTTGTATAACCGCTGCAGAACCTCTTGGAGGACATGGAAATGTGTTTATTTAGCAATGGTTTACACTTAAAGAGGAACTTAATGACAAAGTGCTTCAAGTTTACAATTGTGTATAAATGATTTAGTCAGTGTTTGCCCATTGTAAAATCTTTCCTCTCCCTGAATTACATTCTGACATTTATCACATGGTGACATTTTTACTGCTGGCAGGTGATGTCAGTGCAGTATATATGCAATCTTACTTTGGGTAAGAAAGTCTTCTCAGTTCAGGAATGCTGTTTCACATGAGCCTTATGCAGTAATCACCTGCTTCAGCTATATTTCTCTCCCCCCCGAAATAACAAGAAGTCCCCTAAAAAGCCCGCTACTGACTCCGCCCCCTGACTCCGCCCCTGTCCGTCCAAAACTTGGAGTGTCCAGATTTTTTGACCAATTTGTCCAGCAAAAATAAGAAATTGGGTTGGCAACCCTGTAATCTGCATGAAAGCTAGAATGATGAGCATGTTACGGACCATGGCCGCAAGAGACACTTTCGTCAGACCCAAAAACTTCTCATTCTGCAGTTGCCATTTCTGCCACTGCATTAGACCCCAGCACATGTGTATTTGGCAGCAGATGACGAAGCCCAAAGTGCTTCTGCTTTGCTAATTTGAGTGGAGGACTTACATTGTAGACATTTTGTAGCTTTTGCTGTTCTTTTGCAGGATCCTTTAAAATACGTATGGAAAGAAAAACCAAATTTACTTTGGATATGTAAAGAAAAGAACACTTCAGATATGTGGTTGCTTGGAGGGAGCATGTGAACTTTCACCAAGTTACTACGATTCTGCAGCATAACAGGATATTTTGATTATTGTAGTTCTCTTTATTACTGCCTTGAGAGTATTGGTTTATGTAAAGAGATTAGAGAAAGAGCAAAAAGCTAGATCATGTCAAGGGGGCACTCGGATTTGAACCAAGGACCTCTCGAACTGCAGTCGAATGCTCTACCACTGAGCTATCCCCCCACGCTCTGTTCAGCTTTTCTGACCATTTTAAATAGTTTCTCTCATGTAGTCCATGAAAACATTTCAAGCGTTAACTTGGAGTTTGTTAAGGTTGGACAGAGTTAAATGATAACTCTTAGAGACTAGAGATGGTCAATGAGACAGTAATAAATCCAGGTTGCATGCAAATTGAATTAATATTGTAGGCAGCTTGGAAATGCGTTAATCGTCAGGAAGTGCATTAGACCCCAGCACATGTGTATTTGGCAGCAGATGTAGAAGCCTAAAGTTCTTCTGCTTTGCTAATTTGAGTGGAGGACTTACATTGTAGACATTTTGTAGCTTTTGCTGTTCATTTGCAGGATCCTTTAAAATACGTATGGAAAGAAAAAACAAATTTACTTTGGCTATGTAAAGAAAAGAACACTTCAGAAATGTGGCTGCTTGGAGGGAGCATGTGAACTTTCACCAAGTTACTACGATTCTGCAGCATAACGGGATATTTTGATTAACGTAGTTCTCTTTATTACTGCCTTGAGAGTATTGGTTTATGTAAAGAGTTTAGAGAAAGAGCAAAGAGCCAGATCATATCAAGGGGGCACTCGGATTTGAACCAAGGACCTCTCGATCTGCAGTCGAATGCTCTACCACTGAGCTATACCCCCACGCTCTGTACACCTTTTCTGACCATTTTAAATAGTTTCTCTCATGTAGTCCATGAAAACATTTCAAGCGTTAACTTGGAGTTTGTTAAGGTTGGACAGAGTTAAATGATAACTCTTAGAGACTAGAGATGCTCAATGAGACAGTAATAAATCCAGGTTGCATGCAAATTGAATTAATATTGTAGGCAGCTTGGAAATGCGTTAATCGTCAGGAAGTGTATTTGAATGTCCCACTTCCATGACGCTCACAATTTGCATAATAATCTGCATGAAAGATAGAATGATTAGCATGTTACGGACCATGGCCGCAAGAGACTCTTTCGTCAGACCCAGAAACTTCTCATTCTGCAGTTGCCATTTCTGCCACTGCATTAGACCCCAGCACATGTGTATTTGGCAGCAGATGTAGAAGCCCAAAGTTTTTCTGCTTTGCTAATTTGAGTGGAGGACTTACATTGTAGACATTTTGTAGCTTTTGCTGTTCATTTGCAGGATCCTTTAAAATACGTATCGGAAAAAAAAACAAATTTACTTTGGGTATGTAAAGAAAAGAACACTTCAGAAATGTGGTTGCTTGGAGGGAGCATGTGAAATTTCACCAAGTTACTACGATTCTGCAGCATAACGGGATATTTTGATTATTGTAGTTCTCTTTATTACTGCCTTGAGAGTATTGGTTTATGTAAAGAGATTTGAGAAAGAGCTAGATTATATCAAGGGGGCACTCGGATTTGAACCAAGGACCTCTCGATCTGCAGTCGAATGCTCTACCACTGAGCTATACCCCCACGCTCTGTTCAGCTTTTCTGACCATTTTAAATAGTTTCTCTCATGTAGTCCATGAAAACATTTCAAGCGTTAACTTGGAGTTTGTTAAGGTTGGACAGAGTTAAATGATAACTCTTAGAGACTAGAGATGGTCAATGAGACAGTAATAAATCCAGGTTGCATGCAAATTGAATTAATATTGTAGGCAGCTTGGAAATGCGTTAATCGTCAGGAAGTGCATTAGACCCCAGCACATGTGTATTTGGCAGCAGATGTAGAAGCCCAAAGTTCTTCTGCTTTGCTAATTTGAGTGGAGGACTTACATTGTAGACATTTTGTAGCTATTGCTGTTCTTTTGCAGGATCCTTTAAAATACGTATGGAAAGAAAAAACAAATTTACTTTGGCTATGTAAAGAAAAGAACAGTTCAGAAATGTGGCTGCTTGGAGGGAGCATGTGAACTTTCACCAAGTTACTACGATTCTGCAGCATAACGGGATATTTTGATTAACGTAGTTCTCTTTATTACTGCCTTGAGAGTATTGGTTTATGTAAAGAGTTTAGAGAAAGAGCAAAGAGCTAGATCATGTCAAGGGGGCACTCGGATGTGAACCAAGGACCTCTCGATCTGCAGTCGAATGCTCTACCACTGAGCTATACCCCCACGCTCTGTTCACCTTTTCTGACCATTTTAAATAGTTTCTCTCATGTAGTCCATGAAAGCATTTCAAGCATTAACTTGGAGTTTGTTAAGGTTGGACAGAGTTAAATGATAAGGCCACATACAGACATCAGACCATAGTCTTTGAAAAATGAAAGATCACAGACCAATCTTACCACCCTTCATGTAGTATAAGAGCCATACTCTACTCAGTCTTTTCTATGGAGCTGAACTCCACATCAGGAAAAAATCTCTGCAGGCTGCTGCACACACAGATGCTGTACAGACACAAAAGATCAGTATCTGCAAAAGATCTGTTCCTGCCAAAAATCCATTCCTGCAAATTGCAATGATAGTCTATGAGATCTGCAGATCATCATACACACATGATTTAACTGACATTCATCTGCAGATCTGCAGATCTGAAAATCCATCCTGGTGGATCTGATCTGCAGATGAATGTCAGTTAAATCATGTGTGTATGATGATCTGCAGATCTCATAGACTATCATTGCAATTTGCAGGAATGGATTTTTGGCAGGAACAGATCTTTTGCAGATACTGATCTTTTGTGTCTGTACAGCATCTGTGTGTGCAGCAGCCTGCAGAGATTTTTTTCTGATGTGGAGTTCAGCTCCATAGAAAAGACTGTGTAGAGTATGGCTCTTATACTACAGGAAGGGTGGTAAGATTGGTCTGTGATCTTTCATTTTAGTCTGATGTGTGTATGTACCCTAACTCTTAGAGACTAGAGATGGTCAATGAGACAGTAATAAATCCAGGTTGCATGCAAATTGAATTAATATTGTAGGCAGCTTGGAAATGCGTTAATCGTCAGGAAGTGTATTTGAATGTCCCACTTCCATGACGCTCACAATTTGCATAATAATCTGCATGAAAGCTAGAATGATGAGCATGTTACGGACCATGGCCGCAAGAGACACTTTCGTCAGACCCAGAAACTTCTCATTCTGCAGTTGCCATTTCTGCCACTGCATTAGACCCCAGCACATGTGTATTTGGCAGCAGATGTAGAAGCCAAAAGTTCTTCTGTTTTGCTAATTTGAGTGGAGGACTTACATTGTAGACATTTTGTAGCTTTTGCTGTTCTTTTGCAGGATCCTTTAAAATATGTATGGAAAGAAAAACCAAATTTACTTTGGATATGTAAAGAAAAGAACACTTCAGATATGTGGTTGCTTGGAGGGAGCATGTGAACTTTCACCAAGTTACTACGATTCTGCAGCATAACAGGATATTTTGATTATTGTAGTTCTCTTTATTACTGCCTTGAGAGTATTGGTTTATGTAAAGAGATTAGAGAAAGAAAGAGCTAGATCATATCAAGGGGACACTCGGATTTGAACCAAGGCCCTCTCGATCTGCAGTCGAATGCTCTACCACTGAGCTATACCCCCACGCTCTGTTCAGCTTTTCTGACCATTTTAAATAGTTTCTCTCATGTAGTCCATGAAAACATTTCAAGCGTTAACTTGGAGTTTGTTAAGGTTGGACAGAGTTAAATGATAACTCTTAGAGACTAGAGATGGTCAATGAGACAGTAATAAATCCAGGTTGCATGCAAATTGAATTAATATTGTAGGCAGCTTGGAAATGCGTTAATCGTCAGGAAGTGCATTAGACCCCAGCACATGTGTATTTGGCAGCAGATGTAGAAGCCCAAAGTTCTTCTGCTTTGCTAATTTGAGTGGAGGACTTACATTGTAGACATTTTGTAGCTTTTGCTGTTCTTTTGCAGGATCCTTTAAAATACGTATGGAAAGAAAAAACAAATTTACTTTGAATATGTAAAGAAAAGAACACTTCAGAAATGTGGTTGCTTGGAGGGAGCATGTGAACTTTCACCAAGTTACTACGATTCTGCAGCATAACGGGATATTTTGATTAACGTAGTTCTCTTTATTACTGCCTTGAGAGTATTGGTTTATGTACAGAGTTTAGAGAAAGAGCAAAGAGCTAGATCATGTCAAGTGGGCACTCGGATTTGAACCAAGGACCTCTCGATCTGCAGTCGAATGCACTACCACTGAGCTATACCCCTACGCTCTGTTCAGCTTTTCTGACCATTTTAAATAGTTTCTCTCATGTAGTCCATGAAAGCATTTCAAGCGTTAACTTGGAGTTTGTTAAGGTTGGACAGAGTTAAATGATAACTCTTAGAGACTAGAGATGGTCAATGAGACAGTAATAAATCCAGGTTGCATGCAAATTGAATTAATATTGTAGGCAGCTTGGAAATGCGTTAATCGTCAGGAAGTGCATTAGACCCCAGCACATGTGTATTTGGCAGCAGATGTAGAAGCCCAAAGTTCTTCTGCTTTGCTAATTTGAGTGGAGGACTTACATTGTAGACATTTTGTAGCTTTTGCTGTTCTTTTGCAGGATCCTTTAAAATACGTATGGAAAGAAAAAACAAATTTACTTTGGCTATGTAAAGAAAAGAACACTTCAGAAATGTGGCTGCTTGGAGGGAGCATGTGAACTTTTCACCAAGTTACTACGATTCTGCAGCATAACGGGATATTTTGATTAACGTAGTTCTCTTTATTACTGCCTTGAGAGTATTGGTTTATGTAAAGAGTTTAGAGAAAGAGCAAAGAGCTAAATCATGTCAAGGGGGCACTCGGATTTGAACCAAGGACCTCTCGATCTGCAGTCGAATGCTCTACCACTGAGCTATACCCCCACGCTCTGTTCAGCTTTTCTGACCATTTTAAATAGTTTCTCTCATGTAGTCCATGAAAGCATTTCAAGCATTAACTTGGAGTTTGTTAAGGTTGGACAGAGTTAAATGATAACTCTTAGAGACTAGAGATGGTCAATGAGACAGTAATAAATCCAGGTTGCATGCAAATTGAATTAATATTGTAGGCAGCTTGGAAATGCGTTAATCGTCAGGAAGTGTATTTGAATGTCCCACTTCCATGACGCTCACAATTTGCATAATAATCTGCATGAAAGCTAGAATGATGAGCATGTTACAGACCATGGCCGCAAGAGACACTTTCGTCAGACCCAGAAACTTCTCATTCTGCAGTTGCCATTTCTGCCACTGCGTTAGACCCCAGCACATGTGTATTTGGCAGCAGATGTAGAAGCCAAAAGTTCTTCTGTTTCGCTAATTTGAGTGGAGGACTTACATTGTAGACATTTTGTAGCTTTTGCTGTTCTTTTGCAGGATCCTTTAAAATACGTATGGAAAGAAAAACCAAATTTACTTTGGATATGTAAAGAAAAGAACACTTCAGATATGTGGTTGCTTGGAGGGAGCATGTGAACTTTCACCAAGTTACTACGATTCTGCAGCATAACGGGATATTTTGATTATTGTAGTTCTCTTTATTACTGCCTTGAGAGTATTGGTTTATGTAAAGAGATTAGAGAAAGAGCAAAGAGCTAGATCAAGTCAAGGGGGCACTCAGATTTGAACCAAGGACCTCTCGATCTGCAGTCAAATGCTCTACCACTGAGCTACACCCCCACGCTCTGTTCAGCTTTTCTGACCATTTTAAATAGTTTCTCTCATGTAGTCCATGAAAACATTTCAAGCGTTAACTTGGAGTTTGTTAAGGTTGGACAGAGTTAAATGATAACTCTTAGAGACTAGAGATGGTCAATGAGACAGTAATAAATCCAGGTTGCATGCAAATTGAATTAATATTGTAGGCAGCTTGGAAATGCGTTAATCGTCAGGAAGTGCATTAGACCCCAGCACATGTGTATTTGGCAGCAGATGTAGAAGCCAAAAGTTCTTCTGTTTCGCTAATTTGAGTGGAGGACTTACATTGTAGACATTTTGTAGCTTTTGCTGTTCTTTTGCAGGATCCTTTAAAATACGTATGGAAAGAAAAACCAAATTTACTTTGGATATGTAAAGAAAAGAACACTTCAGATATGTGGTTGCTTGGAGGGAGCATGTGAACTTTCACCAAGTTACTACGATTCTGCAGCATAACGGGATATTTTGATTATTGTAGTTCTCTTTATTACTGCCTTGAGAGTATTGGTTTATGTAAAGAGATTAGAGAAAGAGCAAAAAGCTAGATCATGTCAAGGGGGCACTCAGATTTGAACCAAGGACCTCTCGATCTGCAGTCAAATGCTCTACCACTGAGCTATACCCCCACGCTCTGTTCAGCTTTTCTGACCATTTTAAATAGTTTCTCTCATGTAGTCCATGAAAACATTTCAAGCGTTAACTTGGAGTTTGTTAAGGTTGGACAGAGTTAAATGATAACTCTTAGAGACTAGAGATGGTCAATGAGACAGTAATAAATCCAGGTTGCATGCAAATTGAATTAATATTGTAGGCAGCTTGGAAATGCGTTAATCGTCAGGAAGTGCATTAGACCCCAGCACATGTGTATTTGGCAGCAGATGTAGAAGCCCAAAGTTCTTCTGCTTTGCTAATTTGAGTGGAGGACTTACATTGTAGACATTTTTTAGCTTTTGCTGTTCTTTTGCAGGATCCTTTAAAATACGTATGGAAAGAAAAAACAAATTTACTTTGGCTATGTAAAGAAAAGAACACTTCAGAAATGTGGCTGCTTGGAGGGAGCATGTGAACTTTCACCAAGTTACTACGATTCTGCAGCATAACGGGATATTTTGATTAACGTAGTTCTCTTTATTACTGCCTTGAGAGTATTGGTTTATGTAAAGAGTTTAGAGAAAGAGCAAAGAGCTAGATCACGTCAAGGGGGCACTCAGATTTGAACCAAGGACCTCTCGATCTGCAGTCGAATGCTCTACCACTGAGCTATACCCCCACGCTCTGTTCAGATTTTCTGACCATTTTAAATAGTTTCTCTCATGTAGTCCATGAAAGCATTTCAAGCGTTAACTTGGAGTTTGTTAAGGTTGGACAGAGTTAAATGATAACTCTTAGAGACTAGAGATGCTCAATGAGACAGTAATAAATCCAGGTTGCATGCAAATTGAATTAGTATTGTAGGCAGCTTGGAAATGCGTTAATCGTCAGGAAGTGTATTTGAATGTCCCACTTCCATGACGCTCACAATTTGCATAATAATCTGCATGAAAGCTAGAATGATGAGCATGTTACGGACTATGGCCGCAAGAGACACTTTCGTCAGACCCAGAAACTTCTCATTCTGCAGTTGCCATTTTTGCCACTGCATTAGACCCCAGCACATGTGTATTTGGCAGCAGATGACGAAGCCCAAAGTTCTTCTGCTTTGCTAATTTGAGTGGAGGACTTACATTGTAGACATTTTGTAGCTTTTGCTGTTCTTTTGCAGGATCCTTTAAAATACGTATGGAAAGAAAAACCAAATTTACTTTGGATATGTAAAGAAAAGAACACTTCAGATATGTGGTTGCATGGAGGGAGCATGTGAACTTTCACCAAGTTACTACGATTCTGCAGCATAACGGGATATTTTGATTATTGAAGTTCTCTTTATTACTGCCTTGAGAGTATTGGTTTATGTAAAGAGTTTAGAGAAAGAGCAAAGAGCTAGATCATGTCAAGGGGGCACTCGGATTTGAACCAAGGACCTCTCGATATGCAGTCGAATGCTCTACCACTGAGCTATACCCCCACGCTCTGTTCAGCTTTTCTGACCATTTTAAATAGTTTCTCTCATGTAGTCCATGAAAACATTTCAAGCGTTAACTTGGAGTTTGTTAAGGTTGGACAGAGTTAAATGATAACTCTTAGAGACTAGAGATGGTCAATGAGACAGTAATAAATCCAGGTTGCATGCAAATTGAATTAATATTGTAGGCAGCTTGGAAATGCGTTAATCGTCAGGAAGTGCATTAGACCCCAGCACATGTGTATTTGGCAGCAGATGTAGAAGCCCAAAGTTCTTCTGCTTTGCTAATTTGAGTGTAGGACTTACATTGTAGACATTTTGTAGCTTTTGCTGTTCTTTTGCAGGATCCTTTAAAATACGTATGGAAAGAAAAAACAAATTTACTTTGGATATGTAAAGAAAAGAACACTTCAGAAATGTGGTTGCTTGGAGGGAGCATGTGAACTTTCACCAAGTTACTACGATTCTGCAGCATAACGGGATATTTTGATTATTGTAGTTCTCTTTATTACTGCCTTGAGAGTATTGGTTTATGTAAAGAGATTAGAGAAAGAGCAAAGAGCTAGATCAAGTCAAGGGGGCACTCAGATTTGAACCAAGGACCTCTCGATCTGCAGTCAAATGCTCTACCACTGAGCTATACCCCCACGCTCTGTTCAGCTTTTCTGACCATTTTAAATAGTTTCTCTCATGTAGTCCATGAAAACATTTCAAGCGTTAACTTGGAGTTTGTTAAGGTTGGACAGAGTTAAATGATAACTCTTAGAGACTAGAGATGGTCAATGAGACCGTAATAAATCCAGGTTGCATGCAAATTGAATTAATATTGTAGGCAGCTTGGAAATGCGTTAATCGTCAGGAAGTGCATTAGACCCCAGCACATGTGTATTTGGCAGCAGATGTAGAAGCCCAAAGTTCTTCTGCTTTGCTAATTTGAGTGGAGGACTTACATTGTACACATTTTGTAGCTTTTGCTGTTCTTTTGCAGGATCCTTTAAAATACGTATGGAAAGAAAAAACAAATTTACTTTGGATATGTAAAGAAAAGAACACTTCAGAAATGTGGTTGCTTGGAGGGAGCATGTGAACTTTCACCAAGTTACTACGATTCTGCAGCATAACGGGATATTTTGATTATTGTAGTTCTCTTTATTACTGCCTTGAGAGTATTGGTTTATGTAAAGAGATAAGAGATAGATCATGTCAAGGGAGCACTCGGATTTGAACCAAGGACCTCTCGATCTGCAGTCGAATGCTCTACCACTGAGCTATACCCCCAAGCTCTGTTCAGCTTTTCTGACCATTTTAAATAGTTTCTCTCATGTAGTTCATGAAAACATTTCAAGCGTTAGCTTGGAGTTTGTTAAGGTTGGACAGAGTTAAATGATAACTCTTAGAGACTAGAGATGGTCAATGATACAGTAATAAATCCAGGTTGCATGCAAATTGAATTAATATTGTAGGCAGCTTGGAAATGCGTTAATCGTCAGGAAGTGTATTTGAATGTCCCACTTCCATGACGCTCACAATTTGCATAATAATCTGCATGAAAGCTAGAATGATGAGCATGTTACGGACCATGGCCGCAAGAGACACTTTCGTCAGACCCAGAAACTTCTCATTCTGCAGTTGCCATTTCTGCCACTGCATTAGACCCCAGCACATGTGTATTTGGCAGCAGATGACGAAGCCCAAAGTTCTTCTGCTTTGCTAATTTGAGTGGAGGACTTACATTGTAGACATTTTGTAGCTTTTGCTGTTCTTTTGCAGGATCCTTTAAAATACGTATGGAAAGAAAAAACAAATTTACTTTGAATATGTAAAGAAAAGAACACTTCAGATATGTGGTTGCTTGGAGGGAGCATGTGAACTTTCACCAAGTTACTACGATTCTGCAGCATAACGGGATATTTTCATTATTGTAGTTCTCTTTATTACTGCCTTGAGAGTATTGGTTTATGTAACGAGTTTGGAGAAAGAGCAAAGAGCTAGATCAAGTCAAGGCGGCACTCGGATTTGAACCAAGGACCTCTCGATACGCAGTCAAATGCTCTACCACTGAGCTATACCCCCACGCTCTGTTCAGCTTTTCTGACCATTTTAAATAGTTTCTCTCATGTATTCCATGAAAACATTTCAAGCGTTAACTTGGAGTTTGTTAAGGTTGGACAGAGTTAAATGATATCTCTTAGAGACTAGAGATGGTCAATGAGACAGTAATAAATCCAGGTTGCATGCAAATTGAATTAATATTGTAGGCAGCTTGGAAATGCGTTAATCGTCAGGAATTGCATTAGACCCCAGCACATGTGTATTTGGCAGCAGATGTAGAAGCCCAAAGTTCTTCTGCTTTGCTAATTTGAGTGGAGGACTTACATTGTAGACATTTTGTAGCTTTTGCTGTTCTTTTGCTGGATCCTTTAAAATATGTATGGAAAGAAAAAAGAAATTTACTTTGGATATGTAAAGAAAAGAACACTTCAGAAATGTGGTTGCTTGGAGGGAGCATGTGAACTTTCACCAAGTTACTACGATTCTGCAGCATAACGGGATATTTTGATTATTGTAGTTCTCTTTATTACTGCCTTGAGAGTATTGGTTTATGTAAAGAGTTTAGAGAAAGAGCAAAGAGCTAGATCATGTCAAGGGGGCACTCGGATTTGAACCAAGGACCTCTCGATCTGCAGTCGAATGCTCTACCACTGAGCTATACCCCCACGCTCTATTCAGCTTTTCTGACCATTTTAAATAGTTTCTCTCATGTAGACCATGAAAACATTTCAAGCGTTAACTTGGAGTTTGTTAAGGTTGGACAGAGTTAAATGATAACTCTTAGAGACTAGAGATGGTCAATGAGACAGTAATAAATCCAGGTTGCATGCAAATTGAATTAATATTGTAGGCAGCTTGGAAATGCGTTAATCGTCAGGAAGTGCATTAGACCCCAGCACATGTGTATTTGGCAGCAGATGTAGAAGCCCAAAGTTCTTCTGCTTTGCTAATTTGAGTGGAGGACTTACATTGTAGACATTTTGTAGCTTTTGCTGTTCTTTTGCAGGATCCTTTAAAATACGTATGGAAAGAAAAAACAAATTTACTTTGAATATATAAAGAAAAGAACACTTCAGAAATGTGGCTGCTTGGAGGGAGCATGTGAACTTTCACCAAGTTACTACGATTCTGCAGCATAACGGGATATTTTGATTAACGTAGTTCTCTTTATTACTGCCTTGAGAGTATTGGTTTATGTAAAGAGTTTAGAGAAAGAGCAAAGAGCTAGATCATATCAAGGGGGCACTCGGATTTGAACCAAGTACCTCTCGATCTGCAGTCGAATGCTCTACCACTGAGC
Organism: Hyperolius riggenbachi; assembly: GCF_040937935.1. NCBI lineage: Eukaryota > Metazoa > Chordata > Amphibia > Anura > Hyperoliidae > Hyperolius > Hyperolius riggenbachi. The sequence continues at coordinate 32,304,108 of NC_090652.1, forward strand.
TATACCCCCACGCTCAGTTCACCTTTTCTGACCATTTTAAATAGTTTCTCTCATGTAGTCCATGAAAGCATTTCAAGCGTTAACTTGGAGTTTGTTAAGGTTGGACAGAGTTAAATGATAACTCTTAGAGACTAGAGATGGTCAATGAGACAGTAATAAATCCAGGTTGCATGCAAATTGAATTAATATTGTAGGCAGCTTGGAAATGCGTTAATCGTCAGGAAGTGTATTTGAATGTCCCACTTCCATGACGCTCACAATTTGCATAATAATCTGCATGAAAGCTAGAATGATGAGCATGTTACAGACCATGGCCGCAAGAGACACTTTCGTCAGACCCAGAAATTTCTCATTCTGCAGTTGCCATTTCTGCCACTGCATTAGACCCCAGCACATGTGTATTTGGCAGCAGATGACGAAGCCCAAAGTTCTTCTGCTTTGCTAATTTGAGTGGAGGACTTACATTGTAGACATTTTGTAGCTTTTGCTGTTCTTTTGCAGGATCCTTTAAAATACGTATGGAAAGAAAAACCAAATTTACTTTGGATATGTAAAGAAACGAACACTTCAGATATGTGGTTGCTTGGAGGGAGCATGTGAACTTTCACCAAGTTATTACGATTCTGCAGCATAATGGGATATTTTGATTATTGTAGTTCTCTTTATTACTGCCTTGAGAGTATTGGTGTATGTAAAGAGTTTAGTGAAAGAGCAAAGAGCTAGATCATGTCAAGGGGGCACTCGGATTTGAACCAAGGACCTCTTGATATGCAGTCGAATGCTCTACCACTGAGCTATACCCCCACGGTCTGTTCAGCTTTTCTGACCATTTTAAATAGTTTCTCTCATGTAGTCCATGAAAACATTTCAAGCGTTAACTTGGAGTTTGTTAAGGTTGGACAGAGTTAAATGATAACTCTTAGAGACTAGAGATGGTCAATGAGACAGTAATAAATCCAGGTTGCATGCAAATTGAATTAATATTGTAGGCAGCTTGGAAATGCGTTAATCGTCAGGAAGTGCATTAGACCCCAGCACATGTGTATTTGGCAGCAGATGTAGAAGCCCAAAGTTCTTCTGCTTTGCTAATTTGAGTGGAGGACTTACATTGTAGACATTTTGTAGCTTTTGCTGTTCTTTTGCAGGATCCTTTAAAATACGTATGGAAAGAAAAAACAAATTTACTTTGGATATGTAAAGAAAAGAACACTTCAGAAATGTGGTTGCTTGGAGGGAGCATGTGAACTTTCACCAAGTTACTACGATTCTGCAGCATAACGGGATATTTTGATTATTGTAGTTCTCTTTATTACTGCCTTGAGAGTATTGGTTTATGTAAAGAGATAAGAGATAGATCATGTCAAGGGGGCACTCAGATTTGAACCAAGGACCTCTTGATCTGCAGTCGAATGCTCTACCACTGAGCTATACCCCCATGCTCTGTTCAGCTTTTCTGACCATTTTAAATAGTTTCTCTCATGTAGTTCATGAAAACATTTCAAGCGTTAGCTTGGAGTTTGTTAAGGTTGGACAGAGTTAAATGATAACTCTTAGAGACTAGAGATGGTCAATGAGACAGTAATAAATCCAGGTTGCATTCAAATTGAATTAATATTGTAGGCAGCTTGGAAATGCGTTAATCGTCAGGAAGTGTATTTGAATGTCCCACTTCCATGACGCTCACAATTTGCATAATAATCTGCATGAAAGGTAGAATGATGAGCATGTTACGGACCATGGCCGCAAGAGACACTTTCGTCAGACCCAGAAACTTCTCATTCTGCAGTTGCCATTTCTGCCACTGCATTAGACCCCAGCACATGTGTATTTGGCAGCAGATGACGAAGCCCAAAGTTCTTCTGCTTTGCTAATTTGAGTGGAGGACTTACATTGTAGACATTTTGTAGCTTTTGCTGTTCTTTTGCAGGATCCTTTAAAATACGTATGGAAAGAAAAAACAAATTTACTTTGGATATGTAAAGAAAAGAACACTTCAGAAATGTGGTTGCTTGGAGGGAGCATGTGAACTTTCACCAAGTTACTACGATTCTGCAGCATAACGGGATATTTTGATTAACGTAGATCTCTTTATTACTGCCTTAAGAGTATTGGTTTATGTAAAGAGTTTAGAGAAAGAGCAAAGAGCTAGATTATGTCCAGGGGGCACTCAGATTTGAACCAAAGACCTCTCGATCTGCAGTTGAATGCTCTACCACTGAGCTATACCCCCACACTCTGTTCAGCTTTTCTGACCATTTTAAATAGTTTCTCTCATGTAGTCCATGAAAGCATTTCAAGCGTTAACTTGGAGTTTGTTAAGGTTGGACAGAGTTAAATGATAACTCTTAGAGACTAGAGATGGTCAATGAGACAGTAATAAATCCAGGTTGCATGCAAATTGAATTAATATTGTAGGCAGCTTGGAAATGCGTTAATCGTCAGGAAGTGTATTTGAATGTCCCACTTCCATGACGCTCACAATTTGCATAATAATCTGCATGAAAGCTAGAATGATGAGCATGTTACGGACCATGGCCGCAAGAGACACTTTCGTCAGACCCAGAAACTTCTCATTCTGCAGTTGCCATTTTTGCCACTGCATTAGACCCCAGCACATGTGTATTTGGCAGCAGATGTAGAAGCCCAAAGTTCTTCTGCTTTGCTAATTTGAGTGGAGGACTTACATTGTAGACATTTTGTAGCTTTTGCTGTTCATTTGCAGGATACTTTA
>NC_090652.1:32309338-32311838 GCF_040937935.1 Hyperolius riggenbachi
TGAGACAGTAATAAATCCAGGTTGCATGCAAATTGAATTAATATTGTAGGCAGCTTGGAAATGCGTTAATCGTCAGGAAGTGTATTTGAATGTCCCACTTCCATGACGCTCACAATTTGCATAATAATCTGCATGAAAGATAGAATGATGAGCATGTTACGGACCATGGCCGCAAGAGACTCTTTCGTCAGACCCAGAAACTTCTCATTCTGCAGTTGCCATTTCTGCCACTGCATTAGACCCCAGCACATGTGTATTTGGCAGCAGATGTAGAAGCCCAAAGTTCTTCTGCTTTGCTAATTTGAGTGGAGGACTTACATTGTAGACATTTTGTAGCTTTTGCTGTTCATTTGCAGTATCCTTTAAAATACGTATGGAAAGAAAAACCAAATTTACTTTGGATATGTAAAGAAAAGAACACTTCAGAAATGTGGTTGCTTGGTGGGAGCATGTGAACTTTCACTAAGTTACTACGATTCTGCAGCATAACGGGATATTTTGATTATTGTAGTTCTCTTTATTACTGCCTTGAGAGTCTTGGTTTATGTAAAGAGATAAGAGATAGATCATGTCAAGGAGGCACTCAGATTTGAACCAAGGACCTCTCAATCTGCAGTCGAACGCTCTACCACTGAGCTATACCCCCACGCTCTGTTCAGCTTTTCTGACCATTTTAAATAGTTTCTCTCATGTAGTTTATGAAAACATTTCAAGCGTTAGCTTGGAGTTTGTTAAGGTTGGACAGAGTTAAATGATAACTCTTAGAGACTAGAGATGGTCAATGAGACAGTAATAAATCCAGGTTGCATGCAAATTGAATTAATATTGTAGGCAGCTTGGAAATGCATTAATCGTCAGGAAGTGCATTAGACCCCAGCATATGTGTATTTGGCAGCAGATGTAGAAGCCCAAAGTTCTTCTGCTTTGCTAATTTGAGTGGAGGACTTACATTGTAGACATTTTGTAGCTTTTGCTGTTCTTTTGCTGGATCCTTTAAAATATGTATGGAAAGAAAAAAGAAATTTACTTTGGATATGTAAAGAAAAGAACACTTCAGAAATGTGGTTGCTTGGAGGGAGCATGTGAACTTTCACCAAGTTACTACGATTCTGCAGCATAACGGGATATTTTGATTATTGTAGTTCTCTTTATTACTGCCTTGAGAGTATTGGTTTATGTAAAGAGTTTAGAGAAAGAGCAAAGAGCTAGATCATGTCAAGGGGGCACTCGGATTTGAACCAAGGACCTCTCGATCTGCAGTCGAATGCTCTACCACTGAGCTATACCCCCACGCTCTATTCAGCTTTTCTGACCATTTTAAATAGTTTCTCTCATGTAGACCATGAAAACATTTCAAGCGTTAACTTGGAGTTTGTTAAGGTTGGACAGAGTTAAATGATAACTCTTAGAGACTAGAGATGGTCAATGAGACAGTAATAAATCCAGGTTGCATGCAAATTGAATTAATATTGTAGGCAGCTTGGAAATGCGTTAATCGTCAGGAAGTGCATTAGACCCCAGCACATGTGTATTTGGCAGCAGATGTAGAAGCCCAAAGTTCTTCTGCTTTGCTAATTTGAGTGGAGGACTTACATTTTGGACATTTTGTAGCTTTTGCTGTTCTTTTGCAGGATCCTTTAAAATACGTATGGAAAGAAAAAACAAATTTACTTTGAATATATAAAGAAAAGAACACTTCAGAAATGTGGCTGCTTGGAGGGAGCATGTGAACTTTCACCAAGTTACTACGATTCTGCAGCATAACGGGATATTTTGATTAACGTAGTTCTCTTTATTACTGCCTTGAGAGTATTGGTTTATGTAAAGAGTTTAGAGAAAGAGCAAAGAGCTAGATCATATCAAGGGGGCACTCGGATTTGAACCAAGTACCTCTCGATCTGCAGTCGAATGCTCTACCACTGAGCTATACCCCCACGCTCAGTTCACCTTTTCTGACCATTTTAAATAGTTTCTCTCATGTAGTCCATGAAAGCATTTCAAGCGTTAACTTGGAGTTTGTTAAGGTTGGACAGAGTTAAATGATAACTCTTAGAGACTAGAGATGGTCAATGAGACAGTAATAAATCCAGGTTGCATGCAAATTGAATTAATATTGTAGGCAGCTTGGAAATGCGTTAATCGTCAGGAAGTGCATTAGACCCCAGCACATGTGTATTTGGCAGCAGATGTAGAAGCCCAAAGTTCTTCTGCTTTGCTAATTTGAGTGGAGGACTTACATTGTAGACATTTTGTAGCTTTTGCTGTTCTTTTGCAGGATCCTTTAAAATACGTATGGAAAGAAAAAACAAATTTACTTTGAATATGTAAAGAAAAGAACACTTCAGAAATGTGGTTGCTTGGAGGGAGCATGTGAACTTTCACCAAGTTACTACGATTCTGCAGCATAACGGGATATTTTGATTAACGTAGTTCTCTTTATTACTGCCTTGAGAGTATTGGTTTATGTACAGAGTTTAGAGAAAGAGCAAAGAGCTAGATC
>NC_090652.1:32324338-32329338 GCF_040937935.1 Hyperolius riggenbachi
TTGTAGACATTTTGTAGCTTTTGCTGTTCATTTACAGTATCCTTTAAAATACGTATGGAAAGAAAAACCAAATTTACTTTGGATATGTAAAGAAAAGAACACTTCAGAAATGTGGTTGCTTGGTGGGAGCATGTGAACTTTCACTAAGTTACTACGATTCTGCAGCATAACGGGATATTTTGATTATTGTAGTTCTCTTTATTACTGCCTTGAGAGTCTTGGTTTATGTAAAGAGATAAGAGATAGATCATGTCAAGGAGGCACTCAGATTTGAACCAAGGACCTCTCAATCTGCAGTCGAACGCTCTACCACTGAGCTATACCCCCACGCTCTGTTCAGCTTTTCTGACCATTTTAAATAGTTTCTCTCATGTAGTTTATGAAAACATTTCAAGCGTTAGCTTGGAGTTTGTTAAGGTTGGACAGAGTTAAATGATAACTCTTAGAGACTAGAGATGGTCAATGAGACAGTAATAAATCCAGGTTGCATGCAAATTGAATTAATATTGTAGGCAGCTTGGAAATGCATTAATCGTCAGGAAGTGCATTAGACCCCAGCATATGTGTATTTGGCAGCAGATGTAGAAGCCCAAAGTTCTTCTGCTTTGCTAATTTGAGTGGAGGACTTACATTGTAGACATTTTGTAGCTTTTGCTGTTCTTTTGCTGGATCCTTTAAAATATGTATGGAAAGAAAAAAGAAATTTACTTTGGATATGTAAAGAAAAGAACACTTCAGAAATGTGGTTGCTTGGAGGGAGCATGTGAACTTTCACCAAGTTACTACGATTCTGCAGCATAACGGGATATTTTGATTATTGTAGTTCTCTTTATTACTGCCTTGAGAGTATTGGTTTATGTAAAGAGTTTAGAGAAAGAGCAAAGAGCTAGATCATGTCAAGGGGGCACTCGGATTTGAACCAAGGACCTCTCGATCTGCAGTCGAATGCTCTACCACTGAGCTATACCCCCACGCTCTATTCAGCTTTTCTGACCATTTTAAATAGTTTCTCTCATGTAGACCATGAAAACATTTCAAGCGTTAACTTGGAGTTTGTTAAGGTTGGACAGAGTTAAATGATAACTCTTAGAGACTAGAGATGGTCAATGAGACAGTAATAAATCCAGGTTGCATGCAAATTGAATTAATATTGTAGGCAGCTTGGAAATGCGTTAATCGTCAGGAAGTGCATTAGACCCCAGCACATGTGTATTTGGCAGCAGATGTAGAAGCCCAAAGTTCTTCTGCTTTGCTAATTTGAGTGGAGGACTTACATTTTGGACATTTTGTAGCTTTTGCTGTTCTTTTGCAGGATCCTTTAAAATACGTATGGAAAGAAAAAACAAATTTACTTTGAATATATAAAGAAAAGAACACTTCAGAAATGTGGCTGCTTGGAGGGAGCATGTGAACTTTCACCAAGTTACTACGATTCTGCAGCATAACGGGATATTTTGATTAAGGTAGTTCTCTTTATTACTGCCTTGAGAGTATTGGTTTATGTAAAGAGTTTAGAGAAAGAGCAAAGAGCTAGATCATATCAAGGGGGCACTCGGATTTGAACCAAGTACCTCTCGATCTGCAGTCGAATGCTCTACCACTGAGCTATACCCCCACGCTCAGTTCACCTTTTCTGACCATTTTAAATAGTTTCTCTCATGTAGTCCATGAAAGCATTTCAAGCGTTAACTTGGAGTTTGTTAAGGTTGGACAGAGTTAAATGATAACTCTTAGAGACTAGAGATGGTCAATGAGACAGTAATAAATCCAGGTTGCATGCAAATTGAATTAATATTGTAGGCAGCTTGGAAATGCGTTAATCGTCAGGAAGTGTATTTGAATGTCCCACTTCCATGACGCTCACAATTTGCATAATAATCTGCATGAAAGCTAGAATGATGAGCATGTTACAGACCATGGCCGCAAGAGACACTTTCGTCAGACCCAGAAATTTCTCATTCTGCAGTTGCCATTTCTGCCACTGCATTAGACCCCAGCACATGTGTATTTGGCAGCAGATGACGAAGCCCAAAGTTCTTCTGCTTTGCTAATTTGAGTGGAGGACTTACATTGTAGACATTTTGTAGCTTTTGCTGTTCTTTTGCAGGATCCTTTAAAATATGTATGGAAAGAAAAACCAAATTTACTTTGGATATGTAAAGAAACGAACACTTCAGATATGTGGTTGCTTGGAGGGAGCATGTGAACTTTCACCAAGTTATTACGATTCTGCAGCATAATGGGATATTTTGATTATTGTAGTTCTCTTTATTACTGCCTTGAGAGTATTGGTGTATGTAAAGAGTTTAGTGAAAGAGCAAAGAGCTAGATCATGTCAAGGGGGCACTCGGATTTGAACCAAGGACCTCTTGATATGCAGTCGAATGCTCTACCACTGAGCTATACCCCCACGGTCTGTTCAGCTTTTCTGACCATTTTAAATAGTTTCTCTCATGTAGTCCATGAAAACATTTCAAGCGTTAACTTGGAGTTTGTTAAGGTTGGACAGAGTTAAATGATAACTCTTAGAGACTAGAGATGGTCAATGAGACAGTAATAAATCCAGGTTGCATGCAAATTGAATTAATATTGTAGGCAGCTTGGAAATGCGTTAATCGTCAGGAAGTGCATTAGACCCCAGCACATGTGTATTTGGCAGCAGATGTAGAAGCCCAAAGTTCTTCTGCTTTGCTAATTTGAGTGGAGGACTTACATTGTAGACATTTTGTAGCTTTTGCTGTTCTTTTGCAGGATCCTTTAAAATACGTATGGAAAGAAAAAACAAATTTACTTTGGATATGTAAAGAAAAGAACACTTCAGAAATGTGGTTGCTTGGAGGGAGCATGTGAACTTTCACCAAGTTACTACGATTCTGCAGCATAACGGGATATTTTGATTATTGTAGTTCTCTTTATTACTGCCTTGAGAGTATTGGTTTATGTAAAGAGATAAGAGATAGATCATGTCAAGGGGGCACTCAGATTTGAACCAAGGACCTCTTGATCTGCAGTCGAATGCTCTACCACTGAGCTATACCCCCATGCTCTGTTCAGCTTTTCTGACCATTTTAAATAGTTTCTCTCATGTAGTTCATGAAAACATTTCAAGCGTTAGCTTGGAGTTTGTTAAGGTTGGACAGAGTTAAATGATAACTCTTAGAGACTAGAGATGGTCAATGAGACAGTAATAAATCCAGGTTGCATGCAAATTGAATTAATATTGTAGGCAGCTTGGAAATGCGTTAATCGTCAGGAAGTGTATTTGAATGTCCCACTTCCATGACGCTCACAATTTGCATAATAATCTGCATGAAAGGTAGAATGATGAGCATGTTACGGACCATGGCCGCAAGAGACACTTTCGTCAGACCCAGAAACTTCTCATTCTGCAGTTGCCATTTCTGCCACTGCATTAGACCCCAGCACATGTGTATTTGGCAGCAGATGACGAAGCCCAAAGTTCTTCTGCTTTGCTAATTTGAGTGGAGGACTTACATTGTAGACATTTTGTAGCTTTTGCTGTTCTTTTGCAGGATCCTTTAAAATACGTATGGAAAGAAAAAACAAATTTACTTTGGATATGTAAAGAAAAGAACACTTCAGAAATGTGGTTGCTTGGAGGGAGCATGTGAACTTTCACCAAGTTACTACGATTCTGCAGCATAACGGGATATTTTGATTAACGTAGATCTCTTTATTACTGCCTTAAGAGTATTGGTTTATGTAAAGAGTTTAGAGAAAGAGCAAAGAGCTAGATCATGTCCAGGGGGCACTCAGATTTGAACCAAGGACCTCTCGATCTGCAGTTGAATGCTCTACCACTGAGCTATACCCCCACACTCTGTTCAGCTTTTCTGACCATTTTAAATAGTTTCTCTCATGTAGTCCATGAAAGCATTTCAAGCGTTAACTTGGAGTTTGTTAAGGTTGGACAGAGTTAAATGATAACTCTTAGAGACTAGAGATGGTCAATGAGACAGTAATAAATCCAGGTTGCATGCAAATTGAATTAATATTGTAGGCAGCTTGGAAATGCGTTAATCGTCAGGAAGTGTATTTGAATGTCCCACTTCCATGACGCTCACAATTTGCATAATAATCTGCATGAAAGCTAGAATGATGAGCATGTTACGGACCATGGCCGCAAGAGACACTTTCGTCAGACCCAGAAACTTCTCATTCTGCAGTTGCCATTTTTGCCACTGCATTAGACCCCAGCACATGTGTATTTGGCAGCAGATGTAGAAGCCCAAAGTTCTTCTGCTTTGCTAATTTGAGTGGAGGACTTACATTGTAGACATTTTGTAGCTTTTGCTGTTCATTTGCAGGATACTTTAAAATACGTATGGAAAGAAAAACCAAATTTACTTTGGATATGTAAAGAAAAGAACACTTCAGAAATGTGGTTGCTTGGAGGGAGCATGTGAACTTTCACAAAGTTACTACGATTCTGCAGCATAACGGGATATTTTGATTATTGTAGTTCTCTTTATTACTGCCTTGAGAGTATTGGTTTATGTAAAGAGATTAGAGAAAGAGCAAAGAGCTAGATCATGTCAAGGTGGCACTCGGATTTGAACCAAGGACGTCTTGATCTGCAGGCAAATGCTCTACCACTGAGCTATACCCCCACGCTCTGTTCAGCTTTTCTGACCATTTTAAATAGTTTCTCTCATGTAGTCCATGAAAGCATTTCAAGCGTTAACTTGGAGTTTGTTAAGGTTGGACAGAGTTAAATGATAACTCTTAGAGACTAGAGATAGTCAATGAGACAGTAATAAATCCAGGTTGCATGCAAATTGAATTAATATTGTAGGCAGCTTGGAAATGCGTTAATCGTCAGGAAGTGCATTAGACCCCAGCACATGTGTATTTGGCAGCAGATGTAGAAGCCCAAAGTTCTTCTGCTTTGCTTATTTGAGTGGAGGACTTACATTGTAGACATTTTGTAGCTTTTGCTGTTCTTTTGCAGGATCCTTTAAAATACGTATGGAAAGAAA
>NC_090652.1:32331838-32339338 GCF_040937935.1 Hyperolius riggenbachi
GGTTGCATGCAAATTGAATTAATATTGTAGGCAGCTTGGAAATGTGTTAATCGTCAGGAAGTGTATTTGAATGTCCTACTTCCATGACGCTCACAATTTGCATAATAATCTGCATGAAAGCTAGAATGATGAGCATGTTACGGACCATGGCCGCAAGAGACACTTTCGTCAGACCCAGAAACTTCTCATTCTGCAGTTGCCATTTCTGCCACTGCATTAGACCCCAGCACATGTGTATTTGGCAGCAGATGTAGAAGCCCAAAGTTCTTCTGCTTTGCTAATTTGAGTGGAGGACTTACATTGTAGACATTTTGTAGCTTTTGCTGTTCATTTGCAGGATCCTTTAAAATACGTATCGGAAAAAAAAACAAATTTACTTTGGGTATGTAAAGAAAAGAACACTTCAGAAATGTGGTTGCTTGGAGGGAGCATGTGAACTTTCACCAAGTTACTACGATTCTGCAGCATAACGGGATATTTTGATTATTGTAGTTCTCTTTACTACTGCCTTGAGAGTATTGGTTTATGTAAAGAGATTAGAGAAAGAGCAAAGAGCTAGATCATATCAAGGGGGCACTCGGATTTGAACCAAGGACCTCTCGATCTGCAGTCGAATGCTCTACCACTGAGCTATACCCCCACGCTCTGTTCAGCTTTTCTGACCATTTTAAATAGTTTCTCTCATGTAGTCCATGAAAACATTTCAAGCGTTAACTTGGAGTTTGTTAAGGTTGGACAGAGTTAAATGATAACTCTTAGAGACTAGAGATGGTCAATGAGACAGTAATAAATCCAGGTTGCATGCAAATTGAATTAATATTGTAGGCAGCTTGGAAATGCGCTAATCGTCAAGAAGTGCATTAGACCCCAGCACATGTGTATTTGGCAGCAGATATAGAAGCCCAAAGTTCTTCTGCTTTGCTAATTTGAGTGGAGGACTTACATTGTAGACATTTTGTAGCTTTTGCTGTTCTTTTGCAGGATCCTTTAAAATACGTATGGAAAGAAAAAACAAATTTACTTTGGATATGTAAAGAAAAGAACACTTCAGAAATGTGGTTGCTTGGAGGGAGCATGTGAACTTTCACCAAGTTACTACGATTCTGCAGCATAACGGAATATTTTGATTAACGTAGTTCTCTTTATTACTGCCTTGAGAGTAGTGGTTTATGTAAAGAGTTTAGAGAAAGAGCAAAGAGCTAGATCATGTCAAGGGGGCACTTGGATTTGAACCAAGGACTTCTCGATCCACAGTCGAATGCTCTACCACTGAGCTATACCCCCACGCTCTGTTCTGCTTTTCTGACCATTTTAAATAGTTTCTCTCATGTAGTCCATGAAAGCATTTCAAGCGTTAACTTGGAGTTTGTTAAGGTTGGACAGAGTTAAATGATAACTCTTAGAGACTAGAGATGGTCAATGAGACAGTAATAAATCCAGGTTGCATGCAAATTGAATTAATATTGTAGGCAGCTTGGAAATGTGTTAATCATCAGGAAGTGTATTTGAATGTCCCACTTCCATGACGCTCACAATTTGCATAATAATCTGCATGAAAGCTAGAATGATGAGCATGTTACGGACCATGGCCGCAAGAGACACTTTCGTCAGACCCAGAAACTTCTCATTCTGCAGTTGCCATTTCTGCCACTGCATTAGACCCCAGCACATGTGTATTTGGCAGCAGATGTAGAAGCCCAAAGTTCTTCTGCTTTGCTAATTTGAGTGGAGGACTTACATTGTAGACATTTTGTAGCTTTTGCTGTTCATTTGCAGGATCCTTTAAAATACGTATCGGAAAAAAAACCAAATTTACTTTGGGTATGTAAAGAAAAGAACACTTCAGAAATGTGGTTGCTTGGAGGGAGCATGTGAACTTTCACCAAGTTACTACGATTCTGCAGCATAACGGGATATTTTGATTATTGTAGTTCTCTTTATTACTGCCTTGAGAGTATTGGTTTATGTAAAGAGATTAGAGAAAGAGCAAATATCTAGATCATATCAAGGGGGCACTCAGATTTGAACCAAAGACCTCTCGATCTGCAGTCGAATGCTCTACCACTGAGCTATACCCCCACGCTCTGTTTAGCTTTTCTGACCATTTTAAATAGTTTCTCTCATGTAGTCCATTTAAACATTTCAAGCGTTAACTTGGAGTTTGTTAAGGTTGGACAGAGTTAAATGATAACTCTTAGAGACTAGAGATGGTCAATGAGACAGTAATAAATCCAGGTTGCATGCAAATTGAATTAATATTGTAGGCAGCTTGGAAATGCGTTAATCGTCAGGAAGTGCATTAGACCCCAGCACATGTGTATTTGGCAGCAGATGTAGAAGCCCAAAGTTCTTCTGCTTTGCTAATTTGAGTGGAGGACTTACATTGTAGACATTTTGTAGCTTTTGCTGTTCTTTTGCAGGATCCTTTAAAATACGTATGGAAAGAAAAAACAAATTTACTTTGGATATGTAAAGAAAAGAACACTTCAGAAAAGTGGTTGCTTGGAGGGAGCATGTGAACTTTCACCAAGTTACTACGATTCTGCAGCATAACGGGATATTTTGATTAACGTAGTTCTCTTTATTACTGCCTTGAGAGTAGTGGTTTATGTAAAGAGTTTAGAGAAAGAGCAAGGAGTTAGATCATGTCAAGGGGGCACTTGGATTTGAACCAAGGACTTCTCGATCCACAGTCGAATGCTCTACCACTGAGCTATACCCCCACGCTCTGTTCAGCTTTTCTGACCATTTTAAATAGTTTCTCTCATGTAGTCCATGAAAGCATTTCAAGCGTTAACTTGGAGTTTGTTAAGGTTGGACAGAGTTAAATGATAACTCTTAGAGACTAGAGATGGTCAATGAGACAGTAATAAATCCAGGTTGCATGCAAATTGAATTAATATTGTAGGCAGCTTGGAAATGTGTTAATCGTCAGGAAGTGTATTTGAATGTCCCACTTCCATGACGCTCACAATTTGCATAATAATCTGCATGAAAGCTAGAATGATAAGCATGTTACGGACCATGGCCGCAAGAGACACTTTCGTCAGACCCAGAAACTTCTCATTCTGCAGTTGCCATTTCTGCCACTGCATTAGACCCCAGCACATGTGTATTTGGCAGCAGATGTAGAAGCCCAAAGTTCTTCTGCTTTGCTAATTTGAGTGGAGGACTTACATTGTAGACATTTTGTAGCTTTTGCTGTTCATTTGCAGGATCCTTTAAAATACGTATCGGAAAAAAAACCAAATTTACTTTGGGTATGTAAAGAAAAGAACACTTCAGAAATGTGGTTGCTTGGAGGGAGCATGTGAACTTTCACCAAGTTACTACGATTCTGCAGCATAACGGGATATTTTGATTATTGTAGTTCTCTTTATTACTGCCTTGAGAGTATTGGTTTATGTAAAGAGATTAGAGAAAGAGCAAAGAGCTAGATCATATCAAGGGGGCACTCAGATTTGAACCAAGGACATCTCGATCTGCAGTCGAATGCTCTACCACTGAGCTATACCCCCACGCTCTGTTCAGCTTTTCTGACCATTTTAAATAGTTTCTCTCATGTAGTCCATGAAAACATTTCAAGCGTTAACTTGGAGTTTGTTAAGGTTGGACAGAGTTAAATGATAACTCTTAGAGACTAGAGATGGTCAATGAGACAGTAATAAATCCAGGTTGCATGCAAATTGAATTAATATTGTAGGCAGCTTGGAAATGCGTTAATCGTCAGGAAGTGCATTAGACCCCAGCACATGTGTATTTGGCAGCAGATGTAGAAGCCCAAAGTTCTTCTGCTTTGCTAATTTGAGTGGAGGACTTACATTGTAGACATTTTGTAGCTTTTGCTGTTCTTTTGCAGGATCCTTTAAAATACGTATGGAAAGAAAAAACAAATTTACTTTGGATATGTAAAGAAAAGAACACTTCAGAAATGTGGTTGCTTGGAGGGAGCATGTGAACTTTCACCAAGTTACTACGATTCTGCAGCATAACGGGATATTTTGATTAACGTAGTTCTCTTTATTACTGCCTTGAGAGTAGTGGTCTATGTAAAGAGTTTAGAGAAAGAGCAAAGAGTTAGATTATGTCAAGGGGGCACTTGGATTTGAACCAAGGACTTCTCGGTCCACAGTCGAATGCTCTACCACTGAGCTATACCCCCACGCTCTGTTCAGCTTTTCTGACCATTTCAAATAGTTTCTCTCATGTAGTCCATGAAAGCATTTCAAGCGTTAACTTGGAGTTTGTTAAGGTTGGACAGAGTTAAATGATAACTCTTAGAGACTAGAGATGGTCAATGAGACAGTAATAAATCCAGGTTGCATGCAAATTGAATTAATATTGTAGGCAGCTTGGAAATGTGTTAATCGTCAGGAAGTGTATTTGAATGTCCCACTTCCATGACGCTCACAATTTGCATAATAATCTGCATGAAAGCTAGAATGATGAGCATGTTACGGACCATGGCCGCAAGAGACACTTTCATCAGACCCAGAAACTTCTCATTCTGCAGTTGCCATTTCTGCCACTGCATTAGACCCCAGCACATGTGTATTTGGCAGCAGATGTAGAAGCCCAAAGTTCTTCTGCTTTGCTAATTTGAGTGGAGGACTTACATTGTATACATTTTGTAGCTTTTGCTGTTCTTTTGCAGGATCCTTTAAAATACGTATCGAAAGAAAAACCAAATTTACTTTGGATATGTAAAGAAAAGAACACTTCAGAAATGTGGTTGCTTGGAGGGAGCATGTTAACTTTCACCAAGTTACTACGATTCTGCAGCATAACGGGATATTTTGATTATTGTAGTTCTCTTTATTACTGCCTTGAGAGTATTGGTTTATGTAAAGAGATTAGAGAAAGAGCAAAGAGGTAGATCATATCAAGGTGGCACTCAGATTTGAACCAAGGTCCTCTCGATCTGCAGTTGAATGTTCTACAACTGAGCTATACCCACACGCTCTGTTCAGCTTTTCTGACCATTTTAAATAGTTTCTCTCATGTAGTCCATGAAAGCATTTCAAGCGTTAACTTGGAGTTTGTTAAGGTTGGACAGAGCTAAATGATAACTCTTAGAGACTAGAGATGGTCAATGAGACAGTAATAAATCCAGGTTGCATGCAAATTGAATTCATTTTGTAGGCAGCTTGGAAATGCGTTAATCGTCAGGAAGTGTATTTGACTGTCCCACTTCCATGACGCTCACAATTTGCATAATAATCTGCATGAAAGCTAGAATGATGAGCATGTTACGGACCATGGCCGCAAGAGACACTTTCGTCAGACCCAGAAACTTCTCATTCTGCAGTTGCCATTTCTGCCACTGCATTAGACCCCAGCACATGTGTATTTGGAAGCAGATGTAGAAGCCCAAAGTTCTTCTGCTTTGCTAATTTGAGTGGAGGACTTACATTGTAGACATTTTGTAGCTTTTGCTGTTCTTTTGCAGGATCCTTTAAAATACGTATGGAAAGAAAAAACAAATTTACTTTGGCTATGTAAAGAAAAGAACACTTCAAAAATGTGGTTGCTTGGAGGGAGCATGTGAACTTTCACCAAGTTACTACGATTCTGCAGCATAACGGGATATTTTGATTTACATAGTTCTCTTTATTACTGCCTTGAGAGTATTGGTTTATGTAAAGAGTTTAGAGAAAGAGCAAAGAGCTAGATCATGTCAAGGGGGCACTCGGATTTGAACTAAGGACCTCTCAATCTGCAGTCGTATGCTCTACCACTGAGCTATACCCCCACGCTCTGTTCAGCTTTTCTGACCATTTTAAATAGTTTCTCTCATGTAGTCCATGAAAACATTTCAAGCGTTAACTTGGAGTTTGTTAAGGTTGGACAGAGTTAAATGATAACTCTTAGAGACTAGAGATGGTCAATAAGACAGTAATAAATCCAGGTTGCATGCAAATTGAATTAATATTGTAGGCAGCTTGGAAATGCGTTAATCGTCAGGAAGTGCATTAGACCTCAGCACATGTGTATTTGGCAGCAGATGTAGAAGCCCAAAGTTCTTCTGCTTTGCTAATTTGAGTGGAGGACTTACATTGTAGACATTTTGTAGCTTTTGCTGTTCTTTTGCAGGATCCTTTAAAATACGTATGGAAAGAAAAACCAAATTTACTTTGGATAGGTAAAGAAAAGAACACTTCAGAAATGTGGTTGCTTGGAGGGAGCATGTGAACTTTCACCAAGTTACTACGATTCTGCAGCATAACGGGATATTTTGATTAACGTAGTTCTCTTTATTACTGCCTTGAGAGTATTGGTTTATGTAAAGAGATTAGAGAAAGAGCAAAGAGCTAGATCATGTCAAGGGAGCACTCGGATTTGAACCAAGGTCCTCTCGATCTGCAGTCGAATGCTCTACCACTGAGCAATACCCCCACGCTCTGTTCAGCTTTTCTGACCATTTTAAATAGTTTCTCTCATGTAGTCCATGAAAGCATTTCAAGCGTTAACTTGGAGTTTGTTAAGGTTGGACAGAGTTAAATGATAGCTCTTAGAGACTAGAGATGATCAATGAGACAGTAATAAATCCAGGTTGCATGCAAATTGAATTAATATTGTAGGCAGCTTGGAAATGCGTTAATCGTCAGGAAGTGTATTTGAATGTCCCACTTCCATGACGCTCACAATTTGCATAATAATCTGCATGAAAGCTAGAATGATGAGCATGTTACGGACCATGGCCGCAGGAGACGCTTTCGTCAGACCCAGAAACTTCTCATTCTGCAGTTGCCATTTCTGCCACTGCATTAGACCCCAGCACATGTGTATTTGGCAGCAGATGTAGAAGCCCAAAGTTCTTCTGCTTTGCTAATTTGAGTGGAGGACTTACATTGTAGACATTTTGTAGCTTTTGCTGTTCATTTGCAGGATCCTTTAAAATACGTATGGAAAGAAAAACCAAATTTACTTTGGATATGTAAAGAAAAGAACACTTCAGAAATGTGGTTGCTTGGAGGGAGCATGTGAACTTTCACCAAGTTACTACGATTCTGCAGCATAACGGGGTATTTTGATTATTGTAGTTCTCTTTATTACTGCCTTGAGAGTATTGGTTTATGTAAAGTGATAAGAGATAAATCATGTCAAGGAGGCACTCGGATTTGAACCAAGGACCTCTCGATCTGCAGTCGACTGCTCTACCACTGAGCTATACCCCCACGCTCTGTTCAGATTTTCTGACCATTTTAAATAGTTTCTCTCATGTAGTTCATAAAAACATTTCAAGCGTTAACTTGGAGTTTGTTAGGGTTGGACAGAGTTAAATGATAACTCTTAGAGACTAGAGATGGTCATTGAGACAGCAATAAATCCAGGTTGCATGCAAATTGAATTAATATTGTAGGCAGCTTGGAAATGCGTTAATCGTCAGGAAGTGTATTTGAATGTCCCACTTCCATGGCACTCACAATTTGCATAATAATATGCATGAAAGCTAGAATGATGAGCATGTTACGGACCATGGCCGCAAGAGACACTTTC
>NC_090652.1:32344338-32346838 GCF_040937935.1 Hyperolius riggenbachi
TGCATTAGACCCCAGCACATGTGCATTTGGCAGCAGATGTAGAAGCCCAAAGTTCTTCTGCTTTGCTAATTTGAGTGGAGGACTTACATTGTAGACATTTTGTATCTTTTGCTGTTCTTTTGCAGGATCCTTTAAAATACGTATGGAAAGAAAAAACAAATTTACTTTGGATATGTAAAGAAAAGAACACTTCAGAAATGTGGTTGCTTGGAGGGAGCATGTGAACTTTCACCAAGTTACTACGATTCTGCAGCATAACAGGATATTTTGATTATTGTAGTTCTCTTTATTACTGCCTTGAGAGTATTGGTTTATGTAAAGAGATTAGAGAAAGAGCAAAGAGCTAGATCAAATCAAGGGGGCACTCGGATTTGAACCAAGGACCTCTCGATCTGCAGTCGAATGCTCTACCACTGAGCTATACCCCCACGCGCTGTTCAGTTTTTCTGACCATTTTAAATAGTTTCTCTCATGTAGTCCATGAAAGCATTTCAAGCGTTAACTTGGAGTTTGTTAAGGTTGGACAGAGTTAAATGATAACTCTTAGAGACTAGAGATGGTCAATGAGACAGTAATAAATCCAGGTTGCATGCAAATTGAATTAATTTTGTAGGCAGCTTGGAAATGCGTTAATCGTCAGGAAGTGTATTTGAATGTCCCACTTCCATGACGCTCACACTTTGCATAATAATCTGCATGAAAGCTAGAATGATGAGCATGTTACGGACCATGGCCGCAAGAGACACTTTCGTCAGACCCAGAAACTTCTCATTCTGCAGTTGCCATTTCTGCCACTGCATTAGACCCCAGCACATGTGTATTTGGCAGCAGATGTAGAAGCCCAAAGTTCTTCTGCTTTGCTAATTTAAGTGGAGGACTTACATTGTAGACATTTTGTAGCTTTTGCTGTTCATTTGCAGGATCCTTTAAAATACGTATGGAAAGAAAAACCAAATTTACTTTGGATATGTAAAGAAAAGAACACTTCAGAAATGTGGTTGCTTGGAGGGAGCATATGAACTTTCACCAAGTTACTACGATTCTGCAGCATAACGGGATATTTTGATTATTGTAGTTCTCTTTATTACTGCCTTGAGAGTATTGGTTTATGTAAAGAGATAAGAGATAGATAATGTCAAGGTGGCACTCGGATTTGAACCAAGTACCTCTCGATCTGCAGTCGAATGCTCTACCACTGACTGAGCTATACCCCCACGCTCTGTTCAGCTTTTCTGACCATTTTAAATAGTTTCTCTCATGTAGTCCATGAAAGCATTTCAAGCGTTAACTTGGAGTTTGTTAAGGTTGGACAGAGTTAAATGATAACTCTTAGAGACTAGAGATGGTCAATGAGACAGTAATAAATCCAGGTTGCATGCAAATTGAATTAATATTGTAGGCAGCTTGGAAATGCGTTAATCGTCAGGAAGTGTATTTGAATGTCCCACTTCCATGACGCTCACAATTTGCATAATATTCTGCATGGAAGCTAGAATGATGAGCATATTACGGACCATGGCCGCAAGAGACACTTTCGTCAGACCCAGAAACTTCTCATTCTGCAGTTGCCATTTCTGCCACTGCATTAGACCCCAGCACATGTGTATTTGGCAGCAGATGTAGAAGCCCAATGTTCTTCTGCTTTGCTTATTTGAGTGGAGGACTTACATTGTAGACATTTTGTAGCTTTTGCTGTTCATTTGCAGGATCCTTTAAAATACGTATGGAAAGAAAAACCAAATTTACTTTAGATATGTAAAGAAAAGAACACTTCAGAAATGTGGTTGCTTGGAGGGAGCATGTGAAGTTTCACCAAGTTAATACGATTCTGCAGCATAACGGGATATTTTGATTATTGTAGTTCTCTTTATTACTGCCTTGAGAGTATTGGTTTATGTAAAGAGATTAGAGAAAGAGCAAAGAGCTAGATCATATCAAGGGGGCACTCGGATTTGAACCAAGGACCTCTCGATCTGCAGTTGAATGCTCTACCACTGAGCTATACCCCCACGCTCTGTTCAGCTTCTCTGACCATTTTAAATAGTTTCTCTCATGTAGTCCATGAAAACATTTCAAGCGTTAACTTGGAGTTTGTTAAGGTTGGACAGAGTTAAATGATAACTCTTAGAGACTAGAGATGGTCAATGAGACAGTAATAAATCCAGGTTGCATGCAAATTGAATTAATATTGTAAGCAGCTTGGAAATGCGTTAATCGTCAGGAAGTGCATTAGACCCCAGCACATGTGTATTTGGCAGCAGATGTAGAAGCCCAAAGTTCTTCTGCTTTGCTAATTTGAGTGGAGGACTTACATTGTAGACATTTTGTAGCTTTTGCTGTTCTTTTGCAGGATCCTTTAAAATACGTATGGAAAGAAAAACCAAATTTACTTTGGATAGGTAAAGAAAAGAACACTTCAGAAATGTGGTTGCTTGGAGGGAGCATATGAACTTTCACCAAGTTACTAAGATTCTGAAGCATAACGGGATATTTTGATTAA